>NW_006431288.1:3217335-3227130 GCF_000325575.1 Pteropus alecto
CCCAATTCTATACCACTCAACACACACACACACACACACACACACACACACACACACGGTATCAACTTATTCAGTTTTTAGCTATAGTAAATAGGACAATAATAAAAGGTAAAATACACACATATTAACACTTACCTAACTAACCTTGTGGCATCAGGTAAGGAACATTAAGTTCAGTTAGTAGACTGAAGTTAAGCAATGGCTTCAGTAATCGTTAGCATATAATTCCAGGTATGTTAAGGTTGTTGAGAAATTAAACAACATTGGCTTTAGAACCCAAATCTAGAGTTTAAATTTTATATCAACCAGTTCATCATCTAGGTATTTCTTAAAGTCATTTAGTCTAATTAAGCTCAATTTCTTCATCTGAATAATGGGTAGAGAAGAAGAAACTTATATCTTTATCTCTTTCCTCCTAAAGTTGTTGTTATGATTAAATGAGAAAATGCATTGAAAGCTCTTGGTAAATCTTTAAGAAGTTATACTAATATTTGTTAATTTAAGTTCTATGGACCTGACTTTTTTATCAAATGGGAATTAAATAAAATCCATCTTCTGCATCTTCACAGGGTTTCATAGGACTAAGCTAGCTAATGTATATGGATGTGTTTGGAAAACTATAAAGCACTTCATAAATGATTGTCATTATATTAGGTTAACCTTGAAATTCCCAGTATCATCCTACCAAGACAAGCTGGGTCCTCTCAAAGCTAAATGTCCTCCATTCCTCATTTCACTTGCTTTGTATCAAAGAGCATGCCTGACATATTAGCAATCCAGCAAATATTGTCATTCTTGAGTATTCCGACCTTCCTCTTTCAATTTAAATAATTGTTTGCATAGATCTGCATAAGTTATACATCAGTTGTTACTTTACTTAGGCATTTGAATTGAAAATATTCAAGCTCTTATTAACACTCATTCCTTTTCTTCTTCCTGCATGCCAAAAACTAAAATGCTCTTCTGTTTCAGGGATAAGTATACACAGTAGTTTATAACAAAATGTTAAAACAAAAACAGTACAGTCTTGGAAACCATAATTCCCAAACTGCCTGTATTACCTATGACCATTTGATTTGCTGAACAATCTAAGCTTTCTTTCCAATTTCCAATATTAAAATAGCCTTATTAGTTTTGAGGGGAAGATTGTAAAAATATTTTCACTTACTATGAAAACAAATTAAAGAATACATAAAAGTACATCCAAAAATTTCATCAAAAATAAAATAATAAAACAAATTCTATTTATATTTTGGTTACTATAACCTGCTTCTTCTCTTACAATGTGGTCATATCTCTATTAAATATAAATCTATAATCATTTTCAAACGGCTCCAAAGTTTTCCATCATATGCATAGATCATATTATATTTGACCATCTAATTTAAATTACTTCTGATTTTTCACTAATATAAAAATGCTGTGTAAGTTACTTAAAAACTTAAATGTATGCCTGCTATATGATGCAGTTATTCTGTTCCTAGGAATTCCAAAGAAATGAAAGCATATGTCTATAAAAAAGACTTGCACACAGATATTTATATAATTTTATTTGTAATATCCCAAACTGTAAGCAACCCAATCGTTCATAAACAGGTGAATGGAAAAATCAATGCGGCACATCAATATAATAGAATATAAAGAAATGGACACGATAACATGAATGAATCTCAAAATAATTATGCTCAGAAAAAAACTAGAAGAAGAATGAACACTGTGTAATGTCATTTTTATAAAATTCTGGAAGATTCAATCTAATCTGTACTAAGAGAAAGCAGATCAATGGTTGCATGTAAATGAGGGTAGAAGAGAGGGATAACCAAAGGCAGGGGGAGATATTTAGGGGATGAATATGTTCACTATATTGATTGTGATGGTTGTATACGTACATCAAAACTTATCAAATTGTACAATTTAAATATGTGTAGTTTATTGTGGGCCAATTACAACTTGATAAAGCCATTTAAAACTGGAAGTGGGGGATGTTGTGTGTTGCATCTATGCATGCAACTCTGTGGACTGGTGGAATTACCTCCTTAGAGTATTTTTGCCTTGGGTACTGACTATTAAATAACTTCTTAACAGATCCCCTGCTACCAATCTGACCTTCGTACAGACTATGTTTTTTTTTGTTTTTTTGTTAGTTTGTTTTTTTTTTAATCTAGATTAATCTTCCTAAAGCACATTTCTGAACAAAACTTTTAATTCACTCCTCATTTTTATTTAGTGAATTCTCCTTATAAACTGCTGATCTTGGCATCCAAGAACCACCATTACTTGGCCTTAATCACCCTTTTTAGGCTCTGTCTCTCACTGCTCACTTTCATGGAGCTCATGCACCACATGTGAACTGGGTCATCAGCTGAGAATGACACTGAAGCAAAGCATATCAATTTCCTGATCTGTAAAATGGAATAATAAATATAATCTGACTAAAATTTGTTACAAAAATAAAATATTTGCAAAGAATTTTAAACTGTCAGTTAGCACCCTATTACTCTGTTTAAGCATTCATATTCTCTCATTCATGCAACTTTGTACATGCTGTTCCCTTCTCCATCTTTACATATACCAAGTCGACCTACCCTTCACAACCATTCCCTCTATAGAGTCTTCCTCTGAATTCTCATGATCTGTGAAATGGACTTATCCATGACACCTAGCAATTAGCTCATGTGCTTGTCCTATACATAAGTTTGTATGCTTGCCACATAAGTATATAACTTTCTTAACTCTGGAGCTATGTTTAGAGATGACCTAAGAACTGAACATAAAAACTTGATCTCCAAAGGGTAGCGTCCAGAGTCTGGGACCATGCCTTGATGTGACCACTTTGTGTGGCCTTACTAATAGGACTGAACCTGGGATCTCCTGAGTGGCTCCTATAAGTCCACCTCATCCTTATCTGAGCTGGGACTTTGGCTTTTACTTCTATTAAATTAAAAACATATATTTTTTGATAATCTCTTGCTTAGTTTTCTGCCTATTCAGCTGTCAGCTCTTTTAGGACAGATACCACATCTCCATGTTCCCATAGCAACAAGCACAGTGCTAGGCACACAGTGGTCATTAAATAAAATGCCTCAGGAATTTCAAGAAAAAAGTGCTGGTTCTTATTGGTTTTCATTTTCAGGCGCTTTAAAGTTTTGAAACTATTATTTTAGTTCAAGGATTGGGGAGAGTGAGGAGAAAATATATATGCTGCCAGCTATGTCCAATACAATTTTGCTAAGTTGAAAGAGATTTTATTAAAAAGAATAAGAAGTAAAAAGACAAATGGTATTTATTTCATATTAATTCATGATAAGATTGGGAGAGAAAGATATCAGATTTGAGTGTAAGTTGAAGAGTAAGATTCAGTAAAAAAAACAGGTTTATACAAGACTTCAAAATAGCATTTGTTGTTTTAATGTGCCTTTATAATAAAAATATAAGTAAATATTTTGACAATTAAAAGTTATATGTGCATTAACTAGAAAGAATGAAGGCAATAAAAATTGATTCTATGATGATAATTGATAATATTCATAAATATTTATGGTAACAAGAAATTCTAAGCAATAATACCCCAGTGATAGAGGATGAGTCAAATAAATGACAATGTACCTATATGCTACAGACATTAAACATGGTATATGGATGATTTGTAAAAAGAAAGATGCCCATATACATAATATATTACTTCTTCATTTTAATGGCAAGCGGTTCATTCAGGACCTTCAATTAGTTCTTTGCTGAATAGTATTAGTTGTTAAAAAGTTTAATATACCACATTGAGCTGAAATTTGTCTCCCCATAGTCCTAGACATTACTTCTTATTCTGATACCAGAAGCCACCTAGTTTATCCAGTGTTTCTTCTTATGCTTCAGATGTCTTTTCTTTTCCAAATTATCTCCAGTCCTAACCATTTTTCTTTTCCTTCACTTTCCTAGGCCATTTCCCTTAAAGTAAAATTTTCTATCAATATAATTCTCCGATTATACCCAGAAGAGAACAAAATACTCCACATTTCGTATAGCCTTTAATGGGGACCATAAAATTACTACCTCCTTTACTCAAACATGACTCTTGTGTTAAATTGCATAATTTTATTTATCTTATTGGTGGTGGGCAAAACAAATTCTACCTTTTTTCTCATATTATGCTGCCAATACTCATAATTTTCTCCTCTCCACATGCAATGAAGTAAGATTCCATAACCCAGCAAATTTTAAATTAATTTTAAATATTCATCGTGTAATTGTTTTGATCAATTGTTCTCAGCAGTTGAAATCTTTTTAATCCTGACTTCCTTTCTAATATGTTTACTATTCAAATTTTTCTCTATGCAAATTTGACAACCATGTTCTTTATTTCACTGTTTAAATCTTTGAAAAGGCAGAACCACAAACAGAGGACTACATCAAAAGTATGGATAATGACTTTCCAAACTAACCATCTAAAACAGGTTGCCATATGTACATTTAGGATCCCACGTGTCTTCTAATTAGCTCACACACCAATGATTTGTTCTAAACTTGTTTCTCTTTGCCCCAGGCTATCTCCATCTTGCATTTCAATGCACTGCTTTTCTACAGTCCTGTATGTCCTATCCTGTATTTCTGATTCTACTGCCATCTTCTGAGCCAGGTTCCTCAATGAACTCCCTCTGTGAATGCACCAGTTTCTTTAGCAGCTTTACTCATTTTTCTCATTATCAGGAAATTTTGTAATTCTTTATTCAAAGCGTCCCAATCTTTTAAAGCTATCATCATAGCTAACTTTTCTGTCGACTATTAAGTACACATATTTTTTAATATTATAGTTATTTTTTTATTTTTTTATTAAATGTATTGGGTGACATTGGTTAATAAAATTGCATATTTTCAAGTGTACAATTCAATAATACATCATCTGTATATTGTATTGTATGTTTACCGCCCAAAGTCAAATCTCCTTTTTTCACCATATATTTGACTCCCTTTATACTTATTCACCTCCTCTCTCCCCTCTTTCCATCTGCTAACCACTAAACTATTGTCTGTGCATTTTATTTGTTTTTCTTGTTCTTTTGTTGCTTTCATCTTTATATCCCACATGTAAGTGAAATCTTATAGTCCTCAACTTTTTCTGTCTGACTTACTTTGTTTAGCTTGATTATCTTAATATCTATTCATGTTGCAAATGGCAGTATTTCATCTTTTCTCACAGCTGAGTAATATTCCACTGTATGTATGTACCATATCTTCTTTATCCATTTATCTATCAAAGGACACTTTGGTTGTTTCCATTTCTTTGCCACCATGAATAATACTACAATGAACATCAGGGTGTGTATATCTTTCCAGATAAACATTTTCAATTTGGGGGGTAAAATACCCACAAGAGAGTTTGCTGGGTCAAATATAATTCTGTCTTAATTTTTTGACGAAGCTCCATCCTGTTTTCCACAGAGTGACAATAATCAAAACATCATGATATTAGCAGAAAAACAGTCACACAGACAAACGAAACAGAATTGAGAGCCCAGAAATAAACTCACTATATATACAGGAAAATAATTTTGTGAAGGAGCCGAAAATATACAATGGAAAAAAGAAAGCCTCTTCAATAAATGGTGCTTGGAAAATTGGAAAGCCACATACAAAAGAATGAAACTGGAATGCTATCTTCACCATATGCCAAAATTAACTCAAAATAGATCAAAGACCTAAACATAAGACCTGAAACAATAAATTGCATAGAAGAAAACATAGGTACAAAACTTATGGACCTTGGATTTTATGAATTTGACCTTGAGACAAGGGAAGTAAAAGCAATAATAAATGAATGAGACTGTAACAAACTAAAAAGCTTCTGTACAGCAAAAAAAAAAAAAAAAAAAAAAATCAACAAGACAAACAGGCAACCAGCTGAATGGGAGAAGATATTTGCCGACAGCACCTCCGATAAGGGGCTAATATCCAAAATATATAAAGAACTCGTGCAATTCAACAACAACAACAACAAAACAATCCAATTAAAAAATGGGCAGAGGACCTGAACAGACATTTCTCCCAAGAAGATATACAAATGACCAACAGACATATGAAAAGATGCTCAACTTCACTAGCTATTAGGGAAATGCAAATCAAAACCACAATGAGATACCTCCTCACACCTGTAAGAATGGCTATTATCAATAAGACAAGTAATAAAAAGTGTCGGAGAGGTTGTCGGGGTAAAGGAACCCTCATACACTGCTGATGGGGATGTAAATTGGTACAGTCAGCATACATATATTTTTAATTCTAGAGTATACATCTATCTAGTATTTCCTTCCTTTGCCTTATAAGTCATGTTTCTAGGTTTTTACTCCTTTCATTTTAATTTCTGAAAAATTAATGGACAAGTTATGTGCCATTTCTCTTAAGGTGGACTTAGTTCAGTATTTTTCAAACTATGTTCCACAAAATGTTAAATGGTGCATAAAAGCTGCGCTCTATAGTCAAATGATTTTGGTAGATCCTGAATATAACAGCCATCTGTTGGTGTATATTAACAAATTAGTCTTGAAAATGTCCTGTAGTTAGGAAACCAGCTTCACTTTAAAACAACACCTTCCAACTTAATTAACCATAGAACTCTTTCCAACACGTGTATTAATGGTTTTGAGACTGAACACACCCAATCTGATCTGATCTCAGAAGCTAAGCAGGGTTGAGCCTGGTTAGTACTTGGATGGGAGACAAGACTTAGGACTTTCAGAACACAGCTAGAATACAGTTTGGGTAATTCTGGTTCAAAGGACAGTTTTGAATAAACTCTGTATCTGAGTTTATTCAACATTTACTAATTATGTGCTAGTTTCTGAAATACAAAGATGAGTACCACACAATTCTGGCCCTTGTGTTGTCATGATTAAAATCTGGTGGTGGAGGATAGAAATATAAATGGCCAGAATACAAGTAGAAGATCAGGCAAAATTTAATGAGATCATCAAAGAGGATGCAGTGAATTTACATGAAATGTATTGAGGAGGGTTTAAAAAGGGGACATTTCATTTATATACAAAAGGATAAAAAAAATTTCAGAGGGCATCAGGGGGTTTGGCAAGGAGTCATTTATACAATTTCAGTTTTGGAAGGGCTACTGATATAAATAATTCCTTCAATAATTCACATATATTTTTTCTAAAAAAAAATTCCCAATTAATATTTGTTAAACATGCCCTTTTTTTTTCTAATTTCCTCATAAAGTATGTACTCTAAACATAATATCATATTTCAGATGTAGGATGTCTAAAATGGAATATATGAAGACTCTCACCATTCTTCAGGTAGATTATTTCAATGCTGCCTAAAATTGTGGGGTTTTTGATAACTTTATATCGTTGTCTTCAATTGTACTTAGTAGAATAAGTTGATTTTTTTTAGTTGGTGCCTTAACTAAACCATGCCTCTCTTATCCTGTATCTTTCTAAATATTATTTTTTAACCCAAAATGTAACTTTATATTTATCCGTGTTAAATTCAATATGGTTACATTCGGTTTTGATTCTGATTTTGTTGTACAACATATTATTCTCTCCCCCAGTTTCCTGTCCTTCCTAACCTTGTAGGCGTACTCTCTGTATCATTACATATATCCTCATTTAAGTCATCTTAAAATCATTTTCCAAGACAGGGCTGAGGACAGAAACCTAAGTCTCTGCGAGGTCACACCAAGACAGCACCACGGATAGGACATAGAGGTATAAATATGAACTACCTTCTCCAGAAAGGCGATCAGCCTCACACACAAAGGGAAGAGGAAAAAGGGAAGAAGTAGAGGAAATGGGGTTAAATATCAACTAAAAGCAGTCTGAAGAGTGATGCGTGATGCTAGGGAGCCTGCAGTGGGGAAGCGCTGGCAGGCTCAGAGCAGAGGGCTGTCTTGACTAAAATGGTTTAGAAATGTATCAACTGAGACAATGTGGGCACATTAACTGGATCAGGAGGTAGGGGCTGGGAGACTTTGCAACCATATAGAAGAGAGAGTGGAAGTCTGGCCTCAGTAAGTGGCAGATACTAAGAAGATAGAAACACTAAAGAAAGGTGGCAGGGGTGGTATAAGAAGTGAGAAGAGCAAGCCCAAACCAAAGCTTCTGTTTCTGTATCAGGGGATGAAGTAAATGTGCATGGCTATCGACACAATATAGAAAGAAAACTTCAGCTTGGTACATAGTGACCTAGGTATTTTATAGAATTTGCATAGAACTTAGAAGAAAGATTGTGCCTGTACACTTATGTTTGGGAGTCATCTCTGATAACTGATGGTATAAAAAGGAGAAAGCATGTATCACAAAGAAAAGAATAAGAAAGAATTTCAAGGAATTTCTGAATTCAAGGTAGGAGATAGGGGAAGGAACCAGAGACTACAGAAAACTTACTCAAGCGATGGAAGACCTGATTTGGGCAGCATCCCGCCTGCCAAATGGGATAACATTTCCAGGGAGTGGCCCATTCCATAGTCATTTGTCCGAGTTCATTTAAGTATTTGGGCACCAACACCTTATGTGGACATGTTCCTAACAAGTCGTTTTATCTCTCATCTGTAGAAGTTTTAGGGTCCTTGAAAAAGACACAACAGTCTGGAAAGTGTCCCTCCCACAAGCCATAGCTGCCTGCGTGTCTTCAAAGTAAGCTCAGAGCTGGAGCCCACCTTCCCAGTGTGGATGATGTGTCTTTTTAGAGAGACGATCCCTGCAGTCAATGTCAGTCAGGGCAAGTGCCAGGCTGGGTTGTGCCATCTTATCAGTATGCCTTTTCTCCACTTGCCAACTGATTTTGGGAGGCGAAGGGATGGAAGGTGGTGTTATTACTTTTGACTTGGCTTACTGTTTTGGCCCTTTACACATAATATGCCCCCTGACCCAACATTAGCATGGTGCTCATTAATCAAGCTCTGGCTGCCAATTAATGGCCAGCTGTGTGGATGCCATACCAGTTAGGCAAAAGGTTAGGCAGATAATTTTGGCAGGAGAGGTGGGGGACATCCTCATTCTGAGAGAGCCTGGAGGCATCTACCCACACAGTAAGCACATTTGATCTCATTCGTGAGTGAGTGATCTGAGAAGGAGGCCAGGCATTGGCCAATCACTCTTTCTCCACCCCTCTTCCAGCCCCCTCCCCTACCCCAGATAGACTGGAGACAACACTTTCTTCCATCCTTCTGGCCTGGGGTTACACACCCCCACATCAGTGCCCTGGCAGCCAGCCAAGGAATAAAGCTCTGATTTATTGCTCTTGGCAGTGTCTAGGCTGGGCATTTCTATAAACCCAGGACCGTGGCTGACTAATAAAACACACACTCAGATTTGCCCCTCAATAAATGTCTTCCAACCTTTAATCCTGTTTGTTGCAGTCTTTAAGGGAGCATTGATTTAGCGGGCAATGAGGGCTTTTCCTCCCATCTATCTCATACCGATCGATGTTCTGTCACCCCACTCTATCCAGTCCAACAAAGGAGAGGTCTCAGAGTGGCAAGGCAGGCATCTCTCCAGATTTATTTCACTGCTCATGAAAGGAGTTTTTAAAACTGCCTCCAGAAATCTGTTTCTAGATAGTTTTCTGCCCCTCAGCTATTCTAGGTGACCTCTTTGAACTCGGAGCACGAAACCCAGGTCACAGAGTAATACCTACCACAGATGCTAAGGAGGCCTTTGAATGACTCGTCCAAAACACAAATTATAAATTTCTTCTCTTTGACATCTTTCCATCCTTTCTCCTACTTTTCCCACCTTAGTTAATAATACCAACATGCACCCAATCACCTGAGTTCAACCTGAGCTATGT
>NW_006431288.1:3227172-3234911 GCF_000325575.1 Pteropus alecto
CTTGAATCCATGCCTCACCTTCATCCTGTTGTCATCTCAGCTCAGACTCCAGATACCTCCTGTCCAGACCACTCCCAGAAATCATTAATTGATTGCTATTATTCCAGTTCCTTCCCAAACAAACGCCTTATTGGAATTACTAAAACACAAATCTGATCACATCATTCGCCTGATTCTAAAAAGTTAGGTGACTTGCCTAAGGTCGCACAGCTGGCAAGTGTCAGCAAAGATAGAATCGAGTGAGGCCATCTGTAATCCACTGCTCTCTCACCTGAGACATTAACTCCCTTCTCAGTGTGAATTGCTGGAGGGCAACAATCAGATCTGATTCATTTCTGTTTCTGCCATCCCTTTCAAACACTGTGCCCAGCGTGTTAATGAATGTTCAGTAAATATCTGCTTGCTGAACATACCACAAACTTCATCCTGAGATCTTGTGAAGTGTGAATGATGTCCATCTTCAGAAATTTTTCTGGAGCATTTACTTTTAGGAGCCAGCATCAGAAAACTAAATAGTAATTGAGGTTCTTAGAAGGTGATGTGTAAATTTTAATAGGATCAGAATCGGCTATTCATTGTCGAGACATAAATAAGCGTGTGGGTCCAATTCTTTGCTTGAGACTCTGATATTTTTTTAAAGCCCTTCAGCTTACATAACAGTGAGCAAGCGGAGAATAAGTCTACAGCTGCAGTGCATACCCTGGGCAAACAAGGTCTACACTCACAGCGAGTGGAGGGGAGGGTGTATAGACAGCACCAGGCCAAACTGACTGCTCCCCTAGCCACAGAAGGGATGTGGGCAGTGCCCCAGAATGATATGCCTATCCTTGCTCACCTGCTGACTTGTTCTGAATGTCATTTTCCCACCCACCTGGCCTCTCCTCAGTGTCCTTAGTGGTAAAGACAAGCAAATATGCCTGTGGTCCACCAGTGTAAATGCCAGGGGCCCTGGCTGAGTGATGAATTAGCAACAATGTATATTCTTTTGATAGAATTTTTCCAACATCCCCATAAATTAACGAACCCACCAAAGGCAATTCTACTGAGGAAGTCAACTACCCAGCACTGACTTTCCCACTTCCCAACCTCTACTCTTGCCTGGCACCCATCTCCCTTCCCTTCCTTCCAAGCCACAGCCAGAGGAAAACATGAATTGTCAATTAACTTAGACTATGGCCTTAGGTTTACTTAACATCTCATTCAACAGTTGACAAAGAAAGACACTAAAAAAAATAATAATAATAAAAAAAAGGGTCAAACCAACCAGATGAGAAATAAAAGACAGAGAACTTTTTGGTGCTGTTTTTCTTCTCCTTTCTGTCATTGAAAATCAAATTAGATGCAAGTTAATTTTTCATTAGCTTCTCTTACTGTCAATCCTAGCTCTTGTGGTTTACCCCAAAAAGAAATGCCCCTGCTCCTTGTGCTGAGTTCTAACTCCCTCTCTGAAGTGTCCCACAGCTGGAAGGCAGCAAACATCATCAGAGCTTAGCCTAGAGTTCATATATGGTTATTCAGGAGACAAATCCTTGATCCACCTGCCCTTGCCACAACTCTCTTCGAAGTCCCTCTGTAGTAGAAATATGACCTGTCCCAGGAAAGATGAGTCTGAGCAAGTCTGTGAGGATTTCCATCACAGGCTGCCCAGACTGGACAATAGAGAAATGACTAAAAATTAGCTATTGTCACAGAAAAGTCTGAATATCTAAGCTCTGAAAAGAAGAAGGAGAGACAGAGTAAAGAACTGTTAGAAGGCAAATAACCCAAAAAGGCAGGCCAGCCTCCAAGATAGCCCCGTTGTCTACCTCTTGTGCACATCTTGTGTAATCTCCTCTGTGTTGCTTGTGGGTAGGACTTAGTGACTGGTAATGAGCAGAAGAAGGAAATGAGGGTGTGTGAAGCCGAGACTGGTCATCGAAGACAATGTGATGGCACTCTCTTCCCTCTTGGAAGCCAGTTGCCCTCTAGAGCGCCCCTGTGTGATGAGGAAATGGGGCTTCCCACAACCCATGAGTAAGTTTGGACTTGGATCCTCAGGTCTGGTCAAGCCTTAAATGACTGCAGGTATAGGTAGCATGGTAATTGCTAGGTCTCTTGAAGGACTCTGAGCTAGAAACGCCCAGATTGTAATCACAAACCTTTCTCAGATTCCTGACCCACAGAAGCTGTGAGATAAGTGTTTGCTATTTTAATGTACTAAGTTTTGGGGTAATTTGTCATGTAGCAGTAAAAGACTAATGCATTTGGTTACATGCGTTTTGCCTTAACAGGAGGTAAAAGCTAAGTATTCTCTCCCTTGACCCGCTAAAAGACCAAAGTCAAGCTGAGAAAGAAATTGCAGCATCCCATTTTCCAGACTGGTGCTGCAGCCTCAGAATTAGTAGTGAGGAAGAAAGAGGCCACTTAGGTAGCCTAGCTGTGTTCCAGTCACTATACTGGGTGCTTTCCTGAACTTAAGTGCTTTTAATCTTCTTCTGACTGATGAGGAGGCTGAGGACTGGGAGAAGGTAACTGGTTTAGCCCCTGTCATGAACATCCACAGAGATTACCAGAGTCCCATTGCTGAGCTCATACCAGAAATACCAGGCACAAACTTGGCCAAGAAAAGTCATCTGCTTTCTTGTAAAATACTATAATCTCTGTCATCTGTAAAATACCCAAGCTTCTAGAGAGGATGGAGAAAAAGCTATAGTAGAAGCAACTTGGCTCCAGAAATTGGTTACAAAGCAAAAATCCAGATGTCTTATTTTTTTCTCTCTCTAAGCATCAAATCAGGCAGCAGCTTGCAACACTATGTGTGGCCCAGCTGAAGAAATTTTAAACATTGCTTCAAGGATTTAACTCACAACTCATCTCAAACCATCACAAGAAAACTCCCATTAGAGAGGGAGAGGGGAAGTGTGTGTTAATGAGCTGAAGTGTGAGAATGGGTATGAATAAGCAGAAGCCTGAATACAGCATGTGAGGCAAATGAAATAATCACCCAGTTTACCATTGTTACAACGCAATAAATTTCATGTAATTCCTAAAGGCCAACCCAATTTTTTCTTTCTTTTTTTAACTCCTTTTACATTTTCAGAATTATACTTTAATTAGCATAACATTTAAATTAGCGAATGGAGTCTTAATTAGCGGAAGAAATAGACTTTTGTTGGAGTGGTAACTAAAACAAATAAATCCACTTCCTCTTTCAGCAGTTTGCTTATGGTGCATTTAATAGCCTAGTGTACCATAAACAATTTGAGGGAAAAATAAGTAATTAAATTATAAGACATACAAGTCAGCTCCCAGTGTCAAGGAATTATTTTTTCTCTTTCTCTCTCAAAGGGTTCCCTTCCCTCTCCCCTCATCCTGGGTCTCTGCACTCCAACGATAAACAAGGGAGTCTCTTAAGACTTCATTGGGTGTTACTCATGATTATAATCTCTTGATGATTGGCAGAATAAAAATGTTGCTTCAAGTCCCCTGCTTCTATTTTCCCTCTGAGATGTTGTTTTTTTAATTCACTGGGTCACAGAAAGAGCCAAGCAAATCGAATTTAAGTAGTGACTGGTCGATAGACACAAATTCTTTCCCTTTTGCTCTCTCTAGGCCCTGTGGCCCTTTGCAAAATGACCATATTTCACTCCACACCAGGGCCACTGGGCAAGAGATGAAACAGGTCAATATTAGCAGGCTGCACATTACACAGTAACAAGAGCCCAGCAAGGTGCACACAGCAGTGTCTTTCAGAGCTGATAGGAGAGTTGTAGGTCACAGATGGTCCCACCTGCCCATCATATCTCAGATGTGGAAACTGAGGTTCAAGAAGATAAAGAGACTTTTCCTACGTTGCCCAGGGAGGAAGCTTCCCTCAGTTCAAAATTTCTGGCCTCAATCTGCTCTCTGCACTATATTCTATACAAATATATATATTCTTCAAACACGGGGTCAGGATTTCTGAGAGGATTCCTAAGAATAGCTTAAATTTGAGGCAAAATCCAGGCTCAGGACTCAATGTGGCCCCAATTTTCTGGGAGGTTGGGGAGTGGCTACCTCACCATTCTGTATTCATCCTCTATTCAAGTACCAATAACTGGCTCAGCCTCAAAGAAGCAAGATGCCCCTTGAGTGTGATTGATGGGATCAGCATTCTGCCACTTCACATCAAGAACTTAAGATGAGACAGCAACAATGGTAGGCTGGCCATTGGGTAACCTGCATCCTACTCCTGACTTATCACTGGCCTGAGCTTGCCTTTCTTCACCTCTTTTATAACAGCCTGAGTAAGACAGCCTCTTTATGCCCCAAAGGTAAAACTTCAGACAGAGTTCTCCCATGAGAAGTTACCTGACAAGGCACAAGACTTATGAAATTGGGAAGTTAATAAACTCCTCTAAGCTGCCACTTAGTTTATTAATTTTTTCATTCAGTGTTTGTGTTTATTCAATAAAATTTATTCAGTGTTTAGTATATTCCAAGCATTTCTCTAGATAGAAATGTAAGGTGAACAAGACAGAAAACACCCCTGTCTTCATGGATTTGAGATTCTAATGAAAAAGTTAGACTGTAATACAAACACATGACACGATATTATATAGTAAAAAGTGCTGTGAATAAAACTAAAGATTGGGAGGGGGTGTTAATTCAGAAAGTGTGCTTCAAGAAGTAACTTGAACAAGGCTTCATACCATGAATCAACCTGCTTCATACTATGACTGGCATATAGCAAATGCCTAATAAAATTATTATTATAATAATTATATTTATAACTAAAATTATTATATTGTAACAGTGGCTAAAAAGAGAAGAGTTTGTTTAACACACAGAATTACATATGTTATAGCTACTATATATTTTGAATTTCCCCTATTTGTTTCATTTCACCAGTTTAAACCCTCATAAATAAATCTGGAAACTGTAAGAGTTTGAGAACTATTAAGAAAGAATTGGTACTCCGCTCTTGTTCCTGGCCCTTGGGATGTGTCAGGGGAAAGGGGTAATAGAATAAACAGTACACTGGAGATCTAAAATGGTTTTAGAACTCTGAATGCTTTACATTGTAGTGATAATATTGGGAGACAATTAGGTGACTAGGAAGAGTAAGTATCTCCTTCAAGAGAATCCGTAACATAATCAAATTTACATTTCAATTTAGTCTCAACAACAGGATTACTCAATCAAGAATGTCAACCATACTACATCCGTAGTAATGAGAAGAAGACTGTTTTCTTCTAGAGAGAGATTTATTACAAGGAATTTGAAATTCTCTGCTCTGCCTCGAGTTCATTTCAGTGAATTCCAGTGCCTATGAACATGTGCCTTATGCCTCCTTCATTAAGTATAGTCCTTAGACTAAAATTTAGCCACCTTATGAGGCTAAATTTTAAATATAAATGGGAATGACATTAGACACTTGAAAAGAAAGATATTAAAAATTAAATTTTATTGAAAATTTATTATGTGCCAGGAATAGTCATAAGTGTTTTAGATGTATTGACTTTCATGGTGTTCTCATATTAAGCATTCACAGCAGGTTTTTTTATCATCCCCATGATATAGATGAAAATATTGAGGCCCACAGAAAGTTAAGATTACTGAGCTTACAATAAATGGAAGGGACAAAAATTGAACCCTGAAACTCTGACTTCAGCACTTGGCTCTCAATCACTTTGTGATATTGCTGTCACTCCCCAGTAAAAGTAAAATGTCCTTGCTGCCAGTGAGTACTGGGATGACAGCTGATAGAGCAAGCCTCTTAGGGAGTGACCATGTATAAGCCCCTCGTGTCAAAATTCCTACCACGATGATAAAATTTTATATCCCATCTAAAACGTTCACTGTTAAAATGCAAATATGTCAGGAAAAGAGAACAAGCACTTGACATCACACTGAGGGATCGATGACCAGGACATCTTCTTGACGCTGATGGATTCACATTGAGATGGGAGACAGATCCTGTGGGGTCTCCATCTGGCTTCCCAGACCAGCTTAAAGCCCTGCTAGTTTCAGCTCTGGTTTCCTTATAGATATCATGCAGTTAAAATATATCCTGGGATACTCTTATCAGAATAAAAATGATATAATTTATATAGTATACTACCTGAATAAAATCGAAATACAAAATGGTCATTATTGTTATCATTATATGTTGTATCTTCCTATATTGAAGACCAATTTCGTTTGAGGCTTGGCCCTCATAGCTGAAGAAATAATCACAAAACCTAGGTCATCCTCTCTTTCCAGGCAGTGTTCAGATGATATTTAATATATCTTTGATGCAGGGCCCATGTGTCAGGGCCCATGTGTTGTCTCAGGGCTTTCCAAGGTTCCCAGCACCTGGTAAATATGCGATAACTATTACTGACTGACAGTGAATGATGATGTCTTCCTTGGATGGAAACCAAGCCATGTCTAGGTATTTCAGCTAATTGCCTAATAAGAAAGTGGGAGACGATTGAAGTCATCACTGGAATACTTTTCCTTTTTTTAACCTGGCATAAGAACATAACTTGCCAGGACCCTCCCTCAAATACAGACATAAGAATACCTCAATTCCTATGTGAATCTGAGTAAATTAAATCACTGCTTAAGTTGAACTGAAATTTTTTTTTTTTTTTACTTTTTCCAGATTTAGGATTCTACAACTTAACTTTGAGATTTATGACTAGAGCATCTGTGCATTTATCCAACAATACAAGGCAGCTACAATTCTGAAGGAAGATAGATATCAAAATCTGGGACAAAGACCACTGAAATCAAAAAGAGCTGGAGTCCAGCCAAGAGAGGTAAGGCGAGTTTCAGGGAAACTCTTGGCCTTCATTTGATCAACAGAAGAAGACATCCTGGAAGAGGTGGGACCTTGGGGAGGTTTTAATAGAGTGGGGAGACTTAGCATGCAGTATAATTTATATGGGGAGTCATCCTAAAAGTTCAGTGCAGTTTGGGAAAAGGTTGGGACCAAAATGAGAAGACTGAACAAAAGAAGCATTACTTCTATTCCCTCCCACCCAATGCTCCCTGTGAATAAGCCAATGGAAGAAAAAGCTTTTCCAACTTCAGGCCCCCTCAATTCCACTCTGGCCAGGCAACTGCAGAGAGCAATAAAATTTAATGGTTCCCAGTGGGTCGATTCGGCAAGAAGGAAAGTGCTATAAATCTCAACTGGTGCTTATGTGCAGCTTAAAAACAAACGGCTCCAATCACACTTAGCAGAGCCAGCCAATTTCCCCAGCATGGGTATGTAGCAAAGATTTACCCACCTACAAGACTCATGGAAGAAGAAGTTTGGGGAAGAGAGCAGGGAAAAAGAAGGTCAGCTATGAAATGAATGTCAATGATTTTGCAATGGATGGCTTACTGCGAAGACATGGTATGCATGTGGCTGTACTGCTAAGTAGCAGTGGACAGGCAGCCTGGGTGAATCATTCCCATCGTGAGATTTACTAGGGCAGACACATTTCTCATTGCAAAGTGACCCACTAGCTCTCTGAAATTGCTTCTCCAAGCCCACAAGGAGACCCGCCTGTCCCTTTGGGATCTCTTGTCATTGTGGCTGGTCTCCCAGTAGCTCTGAGCATGATATAGCCACATGATGGATAAAAGTGAATCCTCGTTAGTAGTTGTGCTTCTCCATAATCCCCAGACTCATGAGAATTGGAAGCATACAGATGCAAAAAGCAATTTTTCCACAGAACTTGTACTGTCTTACCACCCCCCCCACCCCCCACATTCCAGCTTCACCATCCTTTCCCTGCTGA
>NW_006431288.1:3234971-3248125 GCF_000325575.1 Pteropus alecto
CATCTACTCAGAGCGCTCAGCAGGAGCACACTGCAATCCTCCCATCAAAAAGCAGGATGCATTTCAGTGATGCACTTTTTTGGAAGAAAGTGTGTTAACAAAGGTAAGAACTAGTCCTAAATCTACAGAATGCATCGTGACACACTTTATGTAGTCACCATGCTATTATTAACAACACTCACAATTACAATAATAGCAAGAATTTATTGAAGCTTACCATGTGTCAGACCCAGTGCTAAAGTTCTCTTAAATACATGATATTGTTTAACATTAAAGATAATCTGAGAGCCAGACTTTTTGCCTCTCTTTAAGAAGCCTAGATTCAAAGAAGTTCCATAATTTGCCCAAAGTCATCCAGATAGAGAAGGGAGAAGATAGGAGTAGAACTGAGGTGCTCTGACTCCAAAGCCCATTCTTAACCATTAGATTGTATAAGAAAAAAAATCAATGGCTAGTTTTTTGAATTACATATAAAATTTGAAAAGCTAATGCTTACTGAGTGTTTACCATATTTGTAGACACCATGCTAAGCACTTTACATGCATTAATGTATTTAATCTTCACAACAGATCTAAGAGCTAGATATATCTATTAACTTCACTGTACAGATGAGGAAACTGAGATTTGAATAGATTAAGGTATTTGCATAAGATCACATAGTAGGTTAAAAGTCAGAAGCAGGAGGGAACTAGTATCTCTCTCTCTCTGATTCTAGAATCTTCAACTTAACCTGCTATATTCTGTAACATGCCAAAAAGAAAAAAGAAAAAAAAAAACATAAGCAGTCATATGAGCATGAATTTCAGCCTTAGAAACACTACATTAACTCTCACTGCTGTCAAGAGTGAGATCAAGAAAGCTAAAAAAAGAGAGAGATCGAGAAAGCTAAAAAAAAAAAAAAAAAAAAAACTTGGGGGCTCAGAATTTACACGGGGAAGGCTAGAGGCTGCCAGGATCCACTGGTCCTGCAGCACCTGCTAAGTCTCCCTGCCCTTCACATGTGGGCCTTCAGGAGGTCTTGGGTCCCAGCCTGACATCTCTGATGAGGACCACAAACTCTCCTTCTGCTGCTCATTTCAGGGCTTGCAACTTGCCGCCAAGGAGGTTTCTCTTTGCACTAAAGAGGCAGAGAAATGCTGACTCCAAAGGTAAAGGGGAAAAACACAAGAGCAAGCAAGATATATTATGGTCAGTTCTTCCTGGGCTTCTCTCAAAAGTGTGTGAATTACTAGAAATGTGCCATGGCCCATGATAGAGCTGATCCTCATTATTCACAGATTTCGTATTTGTGAATTTGCCTACTTGTTGAAATTTATTTGTTATTTGCCGAAACCAATACTCACAGTGCTTTTACAGACATTCGCAGACATGGGCAGAGTAGCAAAAAATTTAAATTACCAATGTGCATGTTCCCTGCCTAGGCTGAACAAGTTACCACTCTGCCTTCTTGTTTCAGTTTTCATACTGTAAACAAGGTCTATTCGGTGCTGCGAATTTTGCATTTTGGGCTTCTTATGGTGGTTTCCCTTTTTAAAGTGCCCCCCAAGTGCAGTGCTGTAGCGCTATATAGTGTTCCCAAGTGCAGGACAGTGGTGATGTGCTTTAAGAAGAAAACACATGTATTAGATAAGCTTTTTTTAGGCATGAGTTATAGTGCTGTTTGCTGTGAGCTCAATGTTAATGAATGAACAATATATATTGAATACGGTTTCTTTAAACAGAAATACACATAAAACGAGGTTATATATTGTTCAGTTGACAGAAATGTGACCAAAGGCTTGCAGGAACCTAACTTTTTATTTCCCTTAGGAGCAATGTTTCAGTATTCACTAATTCAGTGTTTGAAGTGACTTAATGCTTGCTCCTATGTCTTTCCCCTTCAACCTCAAATAATAAGAATCAACTGTACTATCTGTCTCCATCCCAGAGAATACTTAGCTATTGTTTACTAGCTTTGGTCACTGTATGGCCTTGAGCAATCCACTTAAGCCTCATTTTTCTCATTTATAAAATGACAATAATTATAGTATCTGCCTCACAATTTGTTGTAACTGTTCGATGTGATAAAATATGTCGCATGACAGTTGGCACATGGTAGGTAAGAAGCTTAATGGATCTCTACTACTGCAGTTATGGACACCAGTATCACTCTTGGGGGAGGGAGGACAGTCTCAATCAAGTCAGTCACCAACCTTATTCATCTTCTTCAGGCTGTGTGTACTTCTGGGCACAATACTGGGCTAATCGCAGGAACAGCCCAAGCTCTGGAGGATTGTCCCTTGATGGCTAATCCAGAAGATGAATAACTACAGCTTTGTCAAGCCCTTTTCCCTGACATCTTGCTTAGGAGTTTTGAACAACTTTCAATCACCTACCTGAGAAGGATCGCCACATCTTCCCTTCGCCCCTGCCAGAGTGACCCAAAGCTGAGGAAGTAGAAAGTCTTTTCTCCACCATGCCTCTACCTCTTCCCACATGACTTAGCATGTCTCCCCTCTGCATGGTATTCTATGACAACTCTCATTAGTTCTTCATCTACAACTTGTCCTGTGCACTTACCTCTGCCCCTCACCTAAGCTCTTTTGATTTACTTATATTCCTGGACCCTTCATCATTCTTTATGGATGACATCATTATGCTTCTAGTCACCCAGTCTCACAAATTCAGGGTCACCTCAGGCTACAACTTGTGCTTGTATATTACTAAATATATTATCAGTTACCAGATTATGTTGTCAATAATATCTCCTGCATTTGCATCATTCATTTTTATCTCTTCTCATTCTCATTAACAAATCCTGATTAAGAGCATTACTTGTCCTCTATGTTATTATGATAAACTTTTACCTTCTCTCAATTGCTGGTATTTCTCTAGCTTAATGCTCACCTCATTTTTCATTTTTTTTTCCCTAAAGCACAAGTCTTGTGATATCACTCCTGCTCAAAAAACTTCAATAGTTCCTCTTTGATGAAAACATTAAATACAAACTTTTCAAGGAATGCAGTGATATCTTCCTGAGTCACCTTTTATTTCTCTTACTCTGCTCCCCTAGAGATAACTACTAGACAAATAACACTTCTACCAACTTTGAACGCACTCAGCACTCACTCATCTTTATGTCATTACTCAACTTCAGTTGTCTTTCTGCCCAATGTCACCTTCTCTACAAAGCTTTTCATGACTTCTCAACAACAACAACAAAAATGACCCTTTGCTCCTTTGGGGGCACTATTGAACTCTGTTCTTACTTCTGGGGAACATATATTCTGCCATAGAAATTTATGAGATTGTTTTAATACCTGTTCAACCTACAAAGTATTGAGAGCAAGAACTAAGTGTTATTCCTCATCTTTACCTGTCAGTAGGATGCACAGAGGAGGGCTTCATGCCTATATATTTAAAGAAGTGGTCTGAAGGATTTCATTTTTGCCATAGAAAAGTTGCTATAATTTTCAGACAGCTGATGAATGTTCCTAGGTTACTTTCAGGTAGGCATGAGTAGAGAGGGAATGAAAGTGTGGATGTTCTTTCCTAGCTGGGCTGATATCATTCAAGTGCAAAGTCCATGTATCTTCCTTCCTCTATGCTCCCTTCAGTACCTAGTTTAAGATATAGAGTCATCGATATTCAAAAAAATGTTTTATTTATCTATAATATGTGTTCTCAAGTACCAATAAGATGCCATCCTATTGCCCAATCACTCAAGAAGGAACAATAGAGAGATGAACAGACAGATATACAGGTAAACATACAAAAAATTGTTATCACTTAGATTCGTGCCTTACCTACTGAGTGGACTTCAGATAGCCCTGCCAAGTAAAGTAAGTCTTGTAAGAGTAAGTCAAAACAGACTTCATCTGGAGGGAGTAAAAGGAGGATGCTTCAGATATCTGAGTTTAGCAGATAACACTTGAATAATGGATTTGGCTTTGAGTTTGTGCCAGCTAAGGCAAATGGAAAGGACACTGGCTATGTCATTTGTTTTCTATAAACAGAAGGCATACAAATTCAACAGTCAAGACAGTATTTTCCTTGGAACCAAACTGAAGCAGAAATTTACTGTGAGATGGTGAAGCTACACTAGACAGGATTAATAAAAAAGAACTTTGAGTGACAGAGTGGAAAAATAACTTCAACTTGATTGTTAAAAGACTTAGAGAAATGCTGTTCAATTGCCAAGTCTCATATTGATCCCACATAAAGGTAGAATGCATTATATTAAATCCTGGCGCAGGGAAGGCATTTCTTCAAGGTAGAGGATGCCATTTACACAACATTAGTATGGCATATTTTCTGAAATGTCTTTCTAGAGGCCATGATGGATCCAACCCTATAACCTTACCTAGTCTCTTTTGTTGCCAAGAGCAAGCTCCTGCAGAAGCCTGTTTGTGGTGAGACTCCATCAGCTTCCACTGAAGCAAAGGGAGCCTGACCTGCTAACCTGGGGAATCAGCTTAAGAAACACAGACTTCTAATAAAATTACATTGGTCAGCACTAAACTCAGACCTCCCTCATGGAAAACAAGATTTACTCAACTGATATTTTTAAGATTTGTTTCTGAACTTCGGCTTCGATGGAGTCCCTCAGATGTCCCAGTACTGTCCAATGTGGCCCTTTCAGAAAGCATTTTCTTTGTCAGGTCCATGTTAACCATTTCTTGCATGGCTAAAGACAATGGTTTCTCAAAGAATCACTTGATTGTACACTTCTCACAGGCAGTGACTACATCGTTCTTCTTGTCACTGTGCCTACCACAATGTCTGGCCCATAGTAATGACTCAATTAACATTTGCTGAATGAATGAGATGCTTCTTCTCCAGGAGAAAACATAAGAACCATTTACTAATGTGGCACCTTAAGACACACATATTACTTCTCTCTACCTAAGGAGAGGATAAGACTACAAATATCTTTGAAATAAAACAATCTAAAGAGATGCAAACAGGAAAGACCCAATGTTCAAAAACAAGTTTTAAACAACCCAAACATTGTTATTATTGCATTCTAAGACATAGCAAGGACTGTAAAAGGTATAAACCTTTCCTCAGACTCTTATCTAATATTTCTCAATAAGACCCCCCTCCCCATTTTCAACTACATGAAATGCAAACACCAACCAATTCTGTTTCATCTCCCTACTGTGCTTTGACCCCTCACCAAACCTCAGTTTCTATTTTTCCATGTGAGTTGAGAATCACTGTTCTGAAGTATAGAGGAGTATAGAGCTTAAAAGT
Organism: Pteropus alecto; assembly: GCF_000325575.1. Classification (NCBI taxonomy): domain Eukaryota; kingdom Metazoa; phylum Chordata; class Mammalia; order Chiroptera; family Pteropodidae; genus Pteropus; species Pteropus alecto. The sequence continues at coordinate 3,240,207 of NW_006431288.1, forward strand.
GCATTCTGCAAGAATTCTTTATGCTAAAGAACTTATTGCTGCCAAAGAACAACCCTTCTCCATCAAAAAACAAAAACAAAAACAAAGAAACACCTGATTCATTATCTGCATCACCTTGGGGACAGAGATACATCTGAAACTGCAATTGTGTTGGTATATTCTTTCTTAAGCTGAAATCTTAGTATTTACATAAAGAAGTAATCCTTCACTTCTTTTTGACATCTGAAATAATTTCAGATCTTCTACTTTATTTCTCCTTCTAGTAGAAAGAGGCTTAGAAAAGGGACTATACTATAAAAAAGGACAAAGAGGAAATATGCCTTTTTCTTTAAACTTGTGAAATTTTTTAGTTGCCATTTCCATTGATGGCATATGGTTTCATTTGGCTTTAGGAGTAAGATGCATCTGAGTTTGAGCCAAGCTCTTCCTCTTACCAATTATATGACCTTGGGCAACTTACTTAACCTCTTTAGCTTCAATGAACTCAACAATTAAAGGGCAAAAAACAGCTAGCATGTTTAGCAAAGTGGTGGGTATATAGTAAGCTCTTAATAATACCCCTTGCCATCTTCACCACTATTAATATGTTCTCCTGTTCCTCTCACAGTGCATTTGCAGACCAACCTCATTGCCATTACATAACTGTGTTATGAATCCTTGGGACAATGGGAATTCAGTGGATAACACAAAAGCACACATCATCTCTCCACTCTCTCCTTCTAGATGAGTAAAGGACACAAGAAGATGCAAATGGTTATTGGCCCTATTCTCTCTACAAATTTAATTTCACAAGAGAATATCAGTTTCCAATATAATCTAGGGAGAGCATTCTTAGACAAAGACGCATGCCGCTGGATTTCTACCACCATAAGCAATATGTCATTTCTAGATTTGTCTTCCCTTTAATCCAATTTTCTAAACTTAACCAGGTTAGGAAAGTGTGTATGTATGTGTGTGTGTGTGTGTGTGTGTGTGTGTGTGTAAAATGCTTTTATGCATTTATTTACTAATGAATGCACAGATCTGCTCCATATTGCATTTGGCAAGCTAGAAAAATCTTCCTATGAATTTAACATAAAGAAAAAAAAACGAGTTTAGATAAATGAGAAGGCTACCCATCACCTATAAGAACATCAAAACTCTGTACTTTATAGAGTTTTACCCCCCAACCATTTCTAAACTTATTCATTAGGCAAGATGGGCTTCTTCTCATTTCTGCTTCAGCTTTCTGACCCATAAATTCCAAATGCCCAGCCAGGAGGAAATGATGCCTTCTAACATAGATTAAAGTGAGGAAGTGATTGCTGCAAATTTGTAGAAAATATGGTTGGACATGACTTCAAATGTACAAGTAGTCCACCTCTTCCCATTGGCAATAAATTGTGTCCACACAATCGTGACCATGGGAGCAACACAATTTATTTGAATTCTTCCAAGGAGATAGTTTACTCAGCCTCCTTGGACAAGTTATAAGTTAAACAACTCTTTTAAGCTCATCTTTGCCCCTTCTGTTAAACTATTTGGCTAAAAGTGTCAGAACAATATTTTACAATCTTATGGTGTTTTTTACATTCCTCTGGTTGTGGTCTACTAAGGGATTTTACAAAAATGATTTTGTTTTACTCTAACAACCTTTGCAGTTCTAGATATGAATGATGGTGACAGTTGCACAACAATGAGACTGTATTTAATGCCACTGAAATGTACATGTAAAGATAATTAAAATGGTAAACTTTTTGTTATGTATATTTTACCACAATAAACAAACTGTTTTTAATTAAAAATTCAATTAAAAATGAGATAGATGGCAATATTGTAAAGGGAGTGACACGCTCAAGGTAAGCAATCCAGCTCATGACACCTGGTTACAGCTGTACCAGAGCTATACCTGAGCAGTAAGTTCCTAAGAAGGCTGTCTGACAAGGACGCTACATCCTATACTCTGAAAATGTCCACCCATTCAAAGAAACACAATCAGTGGCCATGTGGGACATCGTGATTCTTTTTTTTCCCCTAGCATCCAATTGCTTTCCTACTTAAAAACATTCAGAATCTGGAGAAAAGTTTATTCTAATAGTCTATTTGCTCTGGTAATAATCTAACCATCCAGTCTAACAATTTTCTCAGTTCACATCAGAAAGGTAACTTAAAAAATTAGTACCGAGAGGCCTAGAAGTCAGAGCCCAACTTATTTTAAATATTACACAACTCAATCGTACTCTGCTACTTATAGGTAAAACAGATGTGGTATGAAAGTAAAATGAAATAATTCATGTGAAAGTATATAGAGTTCCAAGGAAGTAAGATAAAAATCAAATACTTGATTGTTTAGACCACTAGAAAGAGACAGAAAATGAATAATTCAAAAGGGCAGAAAATCCATATGTATTTTCTGTAAAAATAACTAAGCTTTGTATAATATTTTACAATTTGCAAAACACTCTCACATGGATTATCTTATTTGACTTTTCCAAAAACCCTGTGAAAAAAAACTATTATTATTATTATTATTCTCCTTTCATAATAGAAGAAACTAAAGCATAGAGCGTTTGCATTTTCATCCAGGGTCAAAGAGTCACTTAGAGGCAGACCGAGCTGGGTCCTGCAAAAGGTGTTTTAGTTTTAAATGTGAAAATCGTGAATGTCGTGATGTTGTTTAACCCTGTTTATGCAATTTGGGTTTTGAAAGGATTGGTTTTAATATGACTAAGGTTTGGGGGATTTACTCCAACAACACTAGACTACAGAAAATAAAAATAAAGTCTCAAAGGCAGCTGGAAAGATGCTGGTTTTCTTCCGGCTGACTCTCCCACTCATAATCTCCTTACAACTGACTCCTTACCAAAAATATTCATTCTCTTTTAGATTTGTCCTCTTTTAAACCTTCAGGGAGATGGAAACAGTTGCATGTGAAATTTTCATAGGCAACCTCTGGGAAGTCCACTAAGACTGGACACAATGCTTATAGCAGTGAGTTCTCAGTGCCACAGCCAAGCAAATTCTATAATGGAGTGCTGATTGTCAACTGGCCACAAGCCAGTCCAATGCACAGACTCCGTGAAGATTAAAAAGATTGCTGAAACAGTGTATCATAAGGATTTCAGGCCCCTGAGAGCTGAAATCCATAGCAGGAAAATATCTACGTCACATAGTTCACCTGGATTCTCATCTTGGATCACCAGCTATTTGCATAAAAAGTAGGCCTTGCCTCGAGTTATGTCAGCATCGGATCTCCTGGGCCTGACAAGTCAGTAAGACCCAGAGAGAAAAAGCAGCCAGAACCTGAGATGATCCTGGAGATGATGGCCCCACACAGGTCAGGCCCCTGCTCCTTCTTTGGCTCATAAATAAAAACTACTGAGAATGTTGGCCTTGTGGTTACTGCCCTGCAGGCACCTGCAGAAAACTTAAACCACAAAAACTCCTCTCAGCAGCTGGATACCCGAGGCCAACCAGGGTAGGAGTTATAATAATCAATCAGCCACAGTGATGGTTCCCCCCTCTCCCCTCCACCTAGGCTGGTATGTAGCTTGAATCCAGGAAAATTATAAGAATCTCTGAAGCAAATATTCTTATCTCTGTTCTTACCCATGACTTTAATAATTTCTTGCTTGCCCTCTTTATTGCTATACTCTAAATTCTATGAGGATAAGAGTTATTTAACTTCTGTGCAATGATCAAAGAGCTCTGAAGTCAGACCGCCTAGGTATAAAACTGGGTCTCTAGTATTTATTGGGTGACTTTGGGCAAGTGTCTAAATCTCACTAAGCATATTTTATCATCTATGAAATGGGCTTACCTAACTCAAACAGTTATTGAAAGGATCAAATAAGATAGTGCACTTAGTAAGCTGCTTGGCATGTAATAAAGACTTTACAAAGTGTTCACCATGTTTATTCTCATTCTGTCTTATTCTGCATTGTATCTTATTTCTAGCCCAGTTCCAGGTACATTTTAGGCTGTTTGATAAATTTTCATAAGTGAAATCCTGTTCAAGACCAACATAATCCTATATATATACCATACCTTGATTCATGTGTTTGTTTCATTTTTTTTTTCAACTTGGAGTTATCAGTTATCATTAAGGAGCTCCTAGGGGAAGGAGAAGGGATCAGAATCTCCAGGAGGCAGAATGAGTGAAGTAAACCGAAGACGGGTCCTCACAGATTTCCTTTTTGTAGCAACCTCCTTTCCTTTTATTATTATATTTAAAAAAGGTAATTTTATATGTAATGTCATCACTCCAATTAGAAGTTAAATTGAATGAATATGCATGATTAATTAATATCAAATAGGTGGTACATAAACACAACTGGTAAACCCTAATTCTACTGAAACTATTATTTCAGACTCTCATTAATGCTCCCATGACTGGGCCCATTAACTTCGACAAATGTTCATTGGCCAAGGTTGTCTACCTCTCAAGCATTCTACTAGTGCTATGTTGGATGAACACACAGAAGGTAAAGCTTATTCATTTTATGATCCCTTCAGGATTATAATAATAAGGAAAGCTAACATTTACGTAATACTTGCCATGTAACAGCATTGCTTTAGTTCATGTTTTACTTATGTAACCCTCATTACAATTCTATAAAGTATTATTGTCATCCTTCTTATTTTACAGACAGGAAAGATAAAGTAACTTGCTGAGGGTCACATAACTTGGTTTTAGCCCCTTAGCCACTGTTTTACACTGCCTCTTACAGGCTATAGATGAGATGAGGCTGATTCAGTAATAATTAGAAGAGAAACATAAATTAGTATGACAAGAGAACTGAGAAGGCTGGCATTGCTTTTACTGGGGACATTTGAATTAAGTTTTTACTTTATTTAATTCAAAGGTAAACAACTATTGCTAAATGTCAAAGGCAGTATTAATTTTGGGAGATACAGCATATTAAAACAACTAAAACCAAAATAAAAAATAAAATAAAATAAAATAAAATAAAAAAATAAAATAAAATAAAATAAAATAAAATAAAATAAAATAAAAGACATAGACCCTGCTCTGAAAAAGCTTGGTCTAGAGGAGAATAATAACCTTTAGCAAATAATAGCAATACAATATGTTAAGATGAATTGTAAACATATGAAGAAATTATAGGAATCATCACAGAAAAATGGAACTTGACATTTTAGAGGGATTTTTTTTAATGTGTGTGTATTTTCCCCAGATTACAAATACCTTGAGGTAATCTCTCATTTCTCTTGTATTCATCCCAAACAGGTTTTACAGAGTTTCCTACACACGAGGAGCTCAAGAAAGGTATTTATTAAGGATGGTACTCAACCACGGATACAAAAAAGATGAAGCGTGAACTGTGTTATCCCTCAAAGACTTGGCTCCCCTGGCTGGTCAACGCCCCCAGGGAAAATTAGTGATGCTTATGGTGCTAAACTCAGGGCTATGGAGTCCCCTTTGCTGAAGGTTCAGATATTCAACAGCATTGTCCAAGCAAACCTGTTTTCTCTGAAAAGTGTGAGCTGTGTTTCAGGACACACAAAATTCCAGGCAGACTGTTTGGAAGCCACAGACATGGGTTCACAGCTATCTCTCCTCTGTCCACACCTCTTTATCCTGTTTGTTTCTCCTTGCTGATTGTGTTTTAAGTGGATTTGAGAGTTTTTATAATCTTTATGGTTTTTGTTGTTGTTGTTTCCGTCTGCATTTGGGTCTTCCTTCTCTACAACTTGGGATATATTGAGACAAATCCAGTCAACATGAGGAAAAACATGCCCTCAACTATAAGACTTGGGAATTCCTTGTCTTCATGCAAAACCACTGAACTCTATTTTTAGCCTCTCTCCTCACTTGTGTCTACTTAGTGTGGTCTGGCTCTAGTGCTTGTGGAAGCGGAGTGATGGTGCTGCCCATAGGCTGCCTTGGGCTAGTAGCAGGGACAACAGCATTTGTTTTGTTTTGTATCCACATCCAAAAATAGTCCTGAGCCTTTCCTAGATCAGATTATGTTAATCCTTACAGGGGTAAAAAGATCCCATCTCCTGACTCTGAACATAACGGTCTTCTTATGAACCCTATAATCCTAGTACCAACCTGCCACTTAGATAAACAGTTTTATTCTGAAAAGAAAACCTTGCAGAAAGTGCAGCCTAAGCAATGTAGCCCAGGCAAGATAGAGACCTGACTTCCCCTAATCAAAAGAAATCCTGTTTCCTCCTTTCTCAACTCTCCCTTCAGCACATTTCTATTGCTCCCTTTGTTTGGGTCTTGCCTTGCTTCCTCTTTACATAATAGGTCCACTGGGTAGAGACTATATCTAATTGTGTGCTGTTTGCACTGCCTGGTGCATTACAGTCCTCAATAAACATGTATTATTATGATTATTGTTATGATGTATCATAACAATTATCTCAATTCAGTGCACATTTCTCTAAATTTCAAGCATCTTGGAGAGACAGGAACACATCGTCCCCTGTATATCCTTAAGAGCTTTGGATAAGGATCTAAACTGAAGGGGTATAGATATGCAGATCTGATCTGTACCCCCAAACCTGCAGAGATTTGAGGGTAATCGTATTCTCTTCTTTGAAAGAGCAGAACATGAGAACAGTCTCTTTACATGCAGAAAGAGTAAATAAGAGCTAGGTAGAGATTAGAAAAGATCAAGACAAGAGAAATAGTATTAAACCATAGTTTGTTCACAGACAGCAAAGACCACAGTTAGGGCTGACCCAATGGCAAAAAACCTGTTCAAGCAATGATAAGAAAAATAATTTACTGGGCACATTAATTTAAGTTGTGGGAGCCGAGCTCTCCCCGGGTTGCCCATTGGATAAATGCTGTCAGGATATGCTGTGAGCTGTTCCAATGAGATGTAATAATTGAATTTGTTTTCGTTTAATTTGGAGGGCCTTTAATTAAAAGCCAGGCTTGTGTGTGCAGAGAGATAAAGCAGGCACATGGAGACTGGGGATAATTTAGGTGCTGAATGCAATAATTTATTGTAAATTCAGAGGTCAGGAGACTGGCACCATCTTTGTGAAATCAGCACAGTGAGCTAGCCATCCAACTGGAATAGACTAAGGAGTGGTGGAAACATACGCTTAAGTGATTTTTTAAATCTTAATTACAATTAGAGAGTAGTGTGGAGGTTAATTTGCAAAGTTCATTTATCAGAGGAATAAATACATCAATGATTACCTGCTGGAAGACAATCTGGAAAAGCCTGGTTTTCCAGTGACAATTTTCCAAAACTTCCACTCAATTTTGAAATGGTATGGAATCCACATTGTGGTTAGTCTTGCCGACTTTCATTCATCTTTGAATTGCTAAGCAATCTATTTCTCCCATTTAGGTTGTTGGTTAAACCCATTTACCTGACCACTTCAAGATAATACAAATCTGTCTTAGAATAATAGGTCTAAAATGAGAATTAGCCACAGGATAAATTCTAGGGTATACAGTTTCTATTAGTATTCAAGAAATCAACATCTAGAATTAGGACCAGAAGACAGAGTTCAAATTAATGCCCAAAATTAATCTAAGGAATTAGGATTAGAGAGTTAATTAGAGTCATCAACATTCTGATACATTTGTATTTTGTGGTATAAGGCGATAAAGATTTTACGTTAACATATGAATTTGCTGCCCAGAAAATGACATTCCATTACATGAATATTTTGTGCTTGAGAGAGTTTTATTTTAGAAATGTATCCCAGCATGCAACGGTGGAGCTGCTAGAAGGATGCTTTCTTCCAATTCTCGGTGTAGGGTGTAGTGATGGGATCCACATTCACTTAATTTTACCATAATGCCCAAGAATTTGCAAGTTGGTGAGCTACCCATTGCAAAAAACATGTAGTCATCTAATACAAATGTGGACAGGCATCTGTGCCTGGACATATTCTGGAAGTTTGCCATTTTCATCTTCTTTTTCTCTAGCTTGTAATTGCTC
>NW_006431288.1:3248188-3256418 GCF_000325575.1 Pteropus alecto
AGAAAGAGTTACAGGTTAGGAGCTTTCTTCAGAGAGGGGAACATTGGACTAGATCACAGGATGTCCAACAGAATTGTCTGGGGAACATTTTATAAAATTTGTGAGCTTTATCTTTTCCCAGACCTCCAGAATGAGGATCTCAAGAGACTGAGGCCCCTGGTAATTCTAAATTGCCCTTAGGTAGGAACCACTGAAATAAACTCCAAGATCTCTCCCACTTATAAAGTCATGTTATTCTGAGCCCTACTTTCAGGAGCTGTTTACTCTCTGTGTGCCTAGTGATTTGCCATGCAAGAATATAATCAGCGTCAAAGAGTTGGAAACTAGAGGTGAGTTCAATCACCGCTCTGATGATTGAATAATTTCTATTATATGTCTACCAACCATTGTTCATCCTCTGTTAATGCCTTGGTCTTTCACCAAATTTAGCTGCCAAGCCTCTTGGGTATCCCTGGAACACCCAAAATAAAGAAGCTGCCACTCATATTTTCCTGAGCAAAGAACAGGCAGCTCTGAGAAAGACAAATGTGGGTTTTCAAACAAAAGAAGTAGTAATTCTTTAGAGATCAGGTTTCTTCCCAGAAGAACCAATCATTACATCATGATATCCACTTCACAGATGAGGAAACTGAAGCACAGAGAAATGTGATTATTTGTCAGAATTCAATTCCAGGCAGTGTGATTCCAAAGCTTGAGCTCTTAACCTCCATCACAGAAGTACCACTGCCAAGTCTTACTTCAGGGCTGTTTTGTGGTGAAGTAGTGAGTTTATAAAACTTGATCAAGGAGATAACAGTGATTAGAGGAGAAGTTAGAAAAATCTCTAGTCTGAGGTGGTAAGAGGCTTGTATTGTCAGTGAAAATATTTATTCCATAAATGGAAACTAAAATTCACCTAGTTTCCCAGTAAGAATAAAGAATTCAAACAAAATCAACAACAAAAAAATTTAACATTAGCTCTAAGCATCATAAGTTTCATTATGTTTCATTGAGTTTCATTATGTTCCAGACATTAGGTGTCTTATATACATTTTTTATCTTAAGATTTTTCTACAAACCCTAAAAGATATTACTATCCCTAACTTTTAGCTGCTAAAATTGAGACCTGGACAGTTGTTCAAGGTCCCATAAAGAATAATAGGTCTGATTGTCTCTTCAACCTGTTTAGAACAAAAAAAAATTAATTTCTGGAGTTAACTTCTTATCAAACTATAATCAAGTAATCACTGAATGCCTAATAGGAAGCACGAGGCACCATGCTAGGCACTGTTGAACACAGATGGAAAAGCTAATACAGTGTCTGCCTGTATGAAGATCTTACCTTACAGTCTGTGGGGGAGAGACAAACAGAAAACTCAATACCATATGATTAAGTCTCACAAAAAGAAGTATTGTGTACTATGATAACACAAAAGTAGGACATATTTATGCCTGTAGAATTGGGTCAGACAATAGGAAAGATGCACTGGATGGCAAAGAAGGATAGAAGAATGCATCAGGTTGAGGAGATAGCATATGCAAAGCCTCAAGGACAAAAATGAGAGCAATAGAGCTCAGAAATCTGAAATATGATTTGGGCATATCCTGCAACATGGAGGAAATGACAAAAGATGAGACTAGAACTTCTATTCAACTACTGAGAAATATTTCCAGTTATATCACCAGTGCCTAGCACAGTGCCTGTACCTAGCAGACCCTCAATGCCTCAATGGGTGAATGTATGACTAAATGAGCATTGGGCTACAAGATTCCAGTCCTGCCTCCAGGTGACCTGGCTCAGTGATTGTCCAAAAATTCTCCTAACAGTTCTAATACTTCAATCTCCTTAGGGTCCTGGCAAACTGACATTTTTAAGTGAGCATAACTTTTGCTATAATGTATGTCTGTGGTTGATGGGAAACAGTCCTGTTTCTAGGAGCCATATACTCACTGTGTCTTTTTGTCTATGTTATAATTGCTCCCTTGAGGAGGGCTACATGGCATGAGTTGGGTTTTGGGGTTTTATTTTATTTTTTTCTGAGTCTATTTCAGGAACCGGTTTAGACGTTGCAGGGTTTTTGTTGCCTTTTTTTTCCCTCTAGTGAAAGCATACATTAAGAAAAAAAATGTTATTCCCACTGGCTCTTTTGATGTTGCTGGAAGACAAAGCAAGCAGTAACAAGTCTCCAAATGAGCTTTTAAAAAGAAATATATTTTAAATAAACCTTGAAAGCAGAAAGCATCACTTGGTAATATGTTGTATATTCTGATCCTCCTTCTCCTACAAGGGAAACACTTTCCTGGGCCTATAAACAAATAATTTAAAAGAGTTGCATTTGACTCCTAGAAACTATAGGAACATCTATTCCAGAGATCTATACTGAAAGAGAGGCACTGAAACCAGGCATACGCCCCGAAATTTATTCCAACACTTATTATACTTTTCCCTAGCATCCTTGCATTTTGATATTCCTTGGTTTAAGACAAGCTGAATCCAGAAAACCATTGTGGCAGGATGTTTTTGCAATACTATATGGTATTTATTCTCTATATTCCTATATATTTTTTTACCTGTATTCCAAGAAGGCAACCAAGCTTTTGCCTCTTTGCCAAAGGGAGAGGTTTGTGTACTGAGTCAAAAGGTCTGAAGATAATTTCTTGTCCTTTTTGAAGGCCTAAGCTAATCAAGAACCAAGGAGCAAAGGGCTGCTTTGGAAAATACAGAAATCAAAGCAGGAAAGGAGGTGGGAGATCTTCCTAAGCCAATGAGAGAACAGATATCTTTGAATTTTCTAAGTAGTTAGACCCGCGCTGGAAGGAAATGCCTCACAAGTCCCTATGGAATTAAATAAATATCAGATATGTAGTAGATGAAGGCCAGATAAGCCAAGGGGGTGCTGGAGCTCAAACAAATACTAATTTCCTAAGTCTGGAAGCAACAGAGTCCCTGGACTTCAAGGACCATAGAGGATGTGGATAATGGGTGCCTCAATTCTATGGAATCGGAAATACACACTAAAGTGAGGAGAATGTAACGAAGGTACTATCTACAAAAGCAAGGTCAGGTTGTAAGAAAACCCTGACATATAATAAATGCAGTTCCCTAGAACTAATAATTCCAAAGCACTATTGCCACCCTAGACCTGAATAGAAATAGTTATTGGAACAGTGACTTAGAAAGAAAGAACTGTTGGAAAGATCCACCTAAGAGGAGCTATGATCCTTGACTGAAAGACATAGCCATCTCACAGTGAGCCCAGAGAGAGAGATTAGGAGAATCAACACCCAGACCTTACTCTAGCCCTCCTAACTCTTGCCATTGTTCTTCATTGTCCAAACCGATTAAAAACCAGAGAGTAAGAGAGCATATTGATGTGATTCATGTAAGTCAACCATTCAGTCCATAGAGCACTTTAGAGATGGATGTGAAAGGTATCTAACAACACCTTTATCTTCATCTCTGACATCATGATATTGGTTTATTATGTAGCAGGACTCTATTTTTTTGAGGTTTTATTTGAGACTTATTTCCTAAAAATGAGAAGTTGTCTCATTATTACCAGCCCAGCTTATATTACAAGAAGAGAAAACAGCACATTTACAGCCTTATCTGCTCTTCATACCCCCAACAAAATTCCCCAGTTTTGTTTAGTGTTTGTGCTTTGTGATTGCTTCAGCCTTAATTTTGAAAAGAAAGGGAGGTAAGTGAGACTGAGGTCAAGTATCAGGGAGAGTGAATCTGGAAGTAGTGGAAAGTCTGAGCAGTCTCTTTACTGAGTGACTACTATATAAGATACAACATTCTAAAACTAGCAAATTTGGTTTGCAGAGTGCCGAAAGTCTATTTTTGATCAAAAGTATCTCCTCTTAAAAGCCTTTCCTTTGTCTTGAAGAATGTGCAAATCTTATTTTAGAAGACTAGTTTTTCACTAAGATCAAGGTGTGACTTAGTGGCACCACTTCTCAGACTAGGGAATTTAGCAGAACCTTTGACCTTCATCAGAGGCAAGGTTCTGATACAAAAGGACATAGAATGGGTGAGTTTTGAGGAGGATAGTAGGAATGGGAAGGGCAGTGGTTACCAGGGAAAGTTAAACAATATAGAATGTTGTACAGAATTGATAAGATGTAGGGGGCTCTGGAGATCTGCAGGAAGCCTAGAGACCTATTCACAGGGGTAAAGAATTATAAAAAGCAGGAACAAATGAATATTGAAGCCAAAATTTGCTTCTTCCTAGTTTGGTCTAAAGCCAGTCTCAAGTGGAAAGAAAACTAAATGTCTCTCCTTACTTCATCATGGAGTTTCTTTAGCTGACGAAAAACTATAAAGGTATCTCCTCTACCTCTCTTATCCTCTTTCTCCTCTTTCAACTCTAACCCTGGAGATTAGCGAAGATGAGAGCTAACTTTCTGCTACTAGAACTGTGCTTAATTAAACACTTTAATTAAAACCTATAAGAGTGATTGTGGCTGTCAGGGTGTGAAAAGAAATCTAATAAAGTTCCTTTCATCCAATCCGACGGACAGCCCAAGGACATGCTGCTGGAGGGAAGCAGAAAGACTGAAGAAGAGTTAGCTAAACACAGGAGCCAGGCTGAGGTCCATTGAGATGCCTCCTCTCAAGCCAGAGATGAATGAGCAAAGAAAGTGCTCTCACTCCTTCCTCTATGCCTGTAGCTACTTAAATACATATATGTGCTTAGATGCATGGTAGCTTCAAAATAGAAAAAGTTCACTCTCACTCAAAGAGCAGAAATAGTTCACACTTATTTGTGTGTTTTTCTTTGAACAGTTCCTCACTTAGAGCCTACTCCATACAACACACTCTCCTCCTTGCTGTGGGCATGGGAACTGGAATGAGAAAGTCAGAATTTCAGCATTCTGAATCATCAAGGTAAGTCAAAAAACCTCCCTGACTTACAGTGGAAACTCTCACCCTAAAACACCAACTTAAAAAAAAAAAAAAAAATTAGCAAGCATGACCTTCTTAGGGATTTATCAAATTCACTTTGATGACTTTTTTGAATTATGTCCAAGTTCACAGGATATGCCATCCTGTAGTTGGCATAGTGGGGGTGGGGGACAGAATGCATAGATGCATAGAGGGCAAATTCCAGCATCACTACCATCATCTTGCATTTAGTCATTCTTTCATCCATCCACACATCAAACTGAGACCTAATGGGCTATTGTTAGTTACAGACATGTGTCTGGGTCCACTGTAGTAGTGACAGAAGTAAACCCAAAATTACTACCCTAAAATAAAACCCCTAACAAGTCAATCTGGCCCTGTGCATTTAGGAATGCATCTAACCCCAGAGATTTTCAGATGAAGCCGATTCTCCAGGTTTTGACAACTCCCTATGAAACCCAGTTAACAGCTTGGATTCACAAATCCCTAGTTCCCAGCTCCTTCCTGCCTCATCAGCATACTGATTTGAACAGACTGTGCCATTTAAAAGCGCTTTCTTTTCTTTCTTTCCACTCCAGGATTCTCTGCACCATATATACTCCTCACTAGCAGTGGTATCCTGACCTTGGAGATTTTGTGATTCTAGAAATGCAGACATAGATACAGGTCCAAGGAATGACATCAGCTGTTGGGAATGATCAGAAGTCAAAAACAAAATTTGGTGCCTAATATAGGGGATTCGTTTAATCAAACCCTCTCTCAACTCAAAAGACAACAAGAATTTAAATGTCCTAAGTACAGAGAGAGATTAAAATGTGAGCTATTTAGAGCAGTGCATCTCAAACTTCAAAAATCATATGTATAATCTGGAAATCTTGCTAAAATGAAGATTTTTATTCTCTAGGTTTCTAGTGGGATCCTAGTTTCCACATTTCTAATCATACTTTGAGTGGCAAGAATTTAGAAAGCAATCAAGATCTAGGTACCAAAAGCCAAAATTGTGTTAGAGGCAATGGGTCAACCAGAAAGGAGAAGCAAAAAGCCACTACCTATGGCTGGCAGAACAACGACCCCTCAAAAATGTCCATACCCTAATCCTTTACATGGCAAAAAAGACTGCTGATGTGATTTAGTTAAGAATTTTGAGATAGGAGAGATTATCCTGGATTAGTCAGGTGGGCTCCATGTAACCACATAAATCCTTAAAATCAGAGAACCTTTCCTGGTTGAGTCAGAGAGATGACATGGTGAGAAAAATTTAATGTTCCTTGGCTGCTCTGAGATATAGAGGCCCATGTGCAAAGATAGGAGAGAGACCTCTAGGAGGTGATTCCTGATTAATGTCCAGCAAGAAACAGAGGCCTCAATCTTAAAACCACATGGCCAAAGCTTGAAATGTGAATCTGGCCAATGTTCGAATAAGCAAGGAAGGTCATTTTCTCCTAAAACCTCTAGAAAGGAACACGGCTTGTCTATATCTTAATTCTAACACAATGAGACACATACCAGACTTCTGACCTACAGAAATGTAAAAAAATAAATTTGTGCTGTTTTAAGCCACTAAATTTGGGGTAAATTGTGGCAGTAAAAAACTAATACACCACCCTTCAGAGTGCCATGTGAATATTAAAAAGCTTTCCTTTATCTTTAAGGTAAAATAAAAATGAATCTCTCTGCTTTTGGCTTCCTTCTGTACTTGATTAACTATACACAGCCACCAGAGAGAACGCTAAAATTTTATTCTGACCATAATTGTCCCCCAGCCCCCTTTAAAATTTCTCATTGGCTTAAACTTCTTGTCAAGGATTTAAAATTCTTCATAATCTACCCTTGCTTAGTTACCCACTCTATCTCTACCAAACTAAATTTGACAAACTCTTACCTGTTGCTCAAGACCATCCTGTTTAGGCCTCACCTCCTCCGGGCAGCCTCTTCTAACAAATTCAATGTGAGTCAGCTTCCTGACAAACTATTCTTATAACTGTAGATTTAGCACGTGTTACTCTATTATTGTCTGTGTCTCATTGACCATAAACTCCTCAAAAACAGGCTACTTTTTTTCACCCCCTGTGTATCTGGCTCCTATAAAAGTTTCCCAGTAAATGTTGCCTGAATGTTTACCCACCCTTGAATGTGACAATTTCAAACTGAGTTTTGTCTCTCAAACTTCATAAACGAGAGACACCAAGGAAAGTTCTCAAAGTCCAGCCCTTGCAAATTCATTCTACATTTGTCACACTGCATCAACAGCAGCCAACCCTGGGCACAATGCTTGATTCAGAGAAATGGTAGGAGATGACAGAGTAGAGAGATAAAGAAACAACAGACTCTACCATTAGTGATTTCATAGCCTGAATTGTCTGGTATAGGCTGTGGGGAGAAGAGGAAGAGCACAAAGGAACAACCAAATATGTTATATGCTTTTCCATTAAAGAGCATATAAAGTATTAAGAGCATATGTAAAGAGGCATAATCAGTATCAGCTAAAATTAATTAAGTTTTTCTGGGGAGTGAGGCATGTCCCAGGTATAGTCTTTTTTCTTAGCCAAAAAGTATGTATTAAGCACTTGCTGCATGTCAAATGTTGTGTTTGGCTCTAGATGTATAAATAGACCTAAAAATAACCCCATCCATCGAGAGCTTACTGACTCAGTAGGAGACAGGCAGACCCATGGACTAAGAACTGTGAAGTCAATACCAAGGGTAAGAAGATAAGAAACAAGTTGAGTGACTGGGGAATGGGAAAAGTCTGACAGACTTCTGAAAGAAAGCAAAACACAAGGAGAGGTGAAAGAGGGTGGAGTAGAATGCTGGAGGAAATAAACTGAACTTAATGAAAGGGACAAAAGACCTGTGAGGGCCTAAGTCTAAATGCTGCCCCTAAGTCCCAGGGCTTCATGGATCCTTCTTATGGTTCCTCTGCAGTGAACCTCAGATTCACTTTCCCCATTTCACTCCTACTGCTGTCAACCTCGCTGCTATAACAAATACTATAGACAGCAATAGAAATTTATTTTATCACAGTATAGAAATGTATTTTCTCACAGTTCTAGGGGCTAAAAGTCCAAAATCAAGGTGTCAGTAGGGTTGGCTAGCAGATAGCCACCTTCTAGCTTTGTCTTCACACAGTCTTCCCTCAGACTGTGTTGTCTGTATCCTAATCTCTTCTTATGAGGACACCAGTCATATTGGATTAAGGCCCACCTTCATGACTTCAGTTTACCTTAATTGCCTTTATAAAGGTTATGTCTCCAAATACAGTCACATTCTAAGGTACTGGGAGTTAGGATTTCAACATATGAATTTGGGGGCACAGAATTCAGCTCATAACATTCAGAA
>NW_006431288.1:3256451-3288809 GCF_000325575.1 Pteropus alecto
GGCAAATTTTCAGACTCTTGTGCAGAATTTAGACATGTTAATTTAATTTTTTTTTTCTTTATGCCATGTTGCTGCTCAAGAATCATCACTAGCCATTTAAGATTTGTTTACTGTCCCTCAGATCTCACCTCCTCCACTAATGTCAGAATGTGATTGCCTATTAGAGAAATTCCCTGTCTCTTATATTCTACGAGACATTCTGTTCATAGTGAAGAATTTTGCACATGGAGGACATTAACAAGTGTTTTCATCATATTTTCTAAATTTTCATATAAAGACATCTTGTATCCCAACTTTCCACCATAAACTCACTTAAAATAATAACTATGTTTTAGGTTTCTTTCATATTCTGCCCATAGTAGGTGCTCATTTATTAATCAGGTAATTGGTTTATTTCTTGTATTCATCTTCTACTCAGTTATTTAGATTGCCATATTAAACCTCAACACAACAGGGACATCTAAGACATGACCCCTCTTCATTCTCTTCACAAACAGCCACTGAGCATGCACCATGTTCCAAGGACTACACCAGGTCTGCAAGAAGCACAGAAAATAAAGTAAGGATGGTCTCAGCACCGTCTTATAAGAAACTCACAGTCTTATAAGAAAGATGCACAAGTAGTTAGTACATAGTCTGAAAAAATGGGGTTGGACGGAAAGAGGACTAACGTGTATTGGGTACTTAAAATAAACCTAGTGTTTTACCAATAACATCCGATTTAATCTTCCCTGCAACATTAAAAGGCAGCTTCTTCGTTTTGATTTTATAGATGAAGAAACTGAAACTAAAGAGGTTGTATAATTTGCCTACAATCACAGAGCTAGCAAGTCACTGGGACATGGATTCTAAAATTCATGTCCTTAACACTAGAAAATTTAGAAAGAGATCACCAAATGAATAATCACTACACGCTACATTTTGTGTAAGATATGGTGTGTACATTATTTAAGGAAAATATAAATAAATGGTAACAGGGGGCCAGAGGAGGAAATAGTAACTCTTCTAAAAGTTAGGCAAAGCCTTACATCTGAGTTCCTTGTTGAAAGACAAATACAATTTTCCCTGATGTTGAAGAGTGGAAAGAACATACTAGGAACTGCTTGAACTAAGAAAAAGCACTGCCTATAAAACATGCCATCAGAGGTATGGAGTCAGTGGTTAGAAAATGGAGTTAGGTGAAAAATGGCAGGAAATGAACAGGAAAGACGGGAAATACTCTCAATGACCTACCACAGCATAGTAATAGGATTTTCACCTAATTATAGTGATCTGTACCTACTTTTTAAAGCAGGCCTAGGACAAGGCCAACACTGTTCTAGAATGACGTGGCAGGTTTATGAAGGCGGGGCTAGTGTAGCAATAATCTAGAATAGATGATGAGGTTTTGAATTTAATTAGAAATGAATACAAAAATTCAAGAGTTATTTCATTTAAAAAATTACATAGGAACTGGTGATTGCTTGGTGGTTTTTAAAGCTGAGGAAGATGGAGACTTAAATGGCCTTCCGTGTTTCTAGCTTGTGCACTTGTGAATGAGAGAATAATATAGTCATCTTTGGCAGAGAGTAGATGAGTTTGGTTCTGAACATACCAACTTTGTAAATCCTATAATGTCCAGCCAGCATAGACTAGAAATTAGGCCAGGAGTCTCAGGAGTAAAATCACTGAGTGACATGCTAGAGCTGATTCATATCAAATTTGTAAGACCCATTTTTTAAATTTTCAGAAATTTTATAAGCCAGCTATTAAAATTTGCCATTATTAAAAATTAAATTATGGAAACTTTCTACTAAATAAATTATATTTAAAGGCAATGAAAATACAAAAACCACCACTTCCTAATTATTTTATTATTTTTAGTCCATTATCCATGTTCTTAAAGTTATTTATGTCTATTTTCTCTACATGGTTGAACACACTATATAATGTGCTACTCTTCATCTCTTCCCAAGTCTATGTTCAGTGACGTCAAGTTGGTTGCCTGAAATTACCCATGATGAGAGTATTTATACCATGAAAATGAGCAAATATTACAAATAAAGGCTTGATTAATTATTTTGTTGATTTTCTAGACTAAATAAAGTGATGGAAAAAATGTTAACAAGAGAGATCAAACTTAAAAGTCTATTATGTCTGCAACCATTACACTGCGAATCGTACAGTGTAATGTGCAGCATACATTATAATGTGAGAAACACAAAAATTTAAGAAAATATTCTTTGAATGTTCAAAGACTACTATCTGATTCAGCAAAGAAGTTGTTTAAATCACTGGCAAACAAAAGAAGTTCTGACATACATCACTGCTGTTTTATTTTCATCTTATTCAATGTAAATTAAAATATCAACTAATATCCATGTTGGGACTATCCTTGTTCATCACAGATGGAATATGGATGTAGCAGTTTGGCAAAACTCAAGAAAGTATTCTACGAGAAACAATTACCCATATTGAATTTACAATAAAGAGTATTATATTATCTGTAAACAGTGTGCTGTACATCCTTTCTCTCTTTAGGTCTCCAGGACAGTAGTTGGTTATTTTTAATTAGCAATTTCTCCACTACAATAAAATGCATTATATCATTTAAATCTCTTTTTTCATTTTTGTTTGTTCCTCATGTATATTTCTACTTCTTTAGAACTTTTATTATTTTCTTTCTAGCCTCAATCGATGTTAACAACCTCTCCTAATTTAGATCCATCTGCAAACGTCATTAACATGCTATTTACTCCCTCATTAACACTGAAACATTATCATTTATCATTATCTTTAGTAATAGTCATGGGATTAAGGGTGTAAGAGCCTTATAAAGTTTTGGTTCTAATCAGCAATTTGAAAAAGGATAAATCTAGGCAGACCATGAATTGTTCAGGGGCACACCAAGAGTTTGGCAAATAGGTTTACAAAGTAATTGATTGAAGCATTCAAGATGAAATTTAATATTCCTCAATATAGCATTAGTTGAAAACCAGAAGAAACATAGGAAAATTTCACAACAAGATAATATTGGTATGTTTTGGTAGCCACGAGTTCTATATATATGAATGTGTCATGAGCTGTCAAGAAAAATTGTAAAACAAAAATCATAGTAGTCAATAATTGGTCTTCAAAATGAGACCTTTGAACCAGGTGAGTGCGTGGGTAGGAAAGAGCTGCATGAGCCTTGAATCCGCTAAAGTAGGAGAGAATTGTGGTATCTCGATTTTGTCTTGAAATCTTGCCTGATTATCTGAGAGTAAGTATACTTTTGGGTCAATATAGCAATGTTATTTACACAAGTGTTCTTTAATTCCATTCTGAGTTTTCTCAAGACTCTGATAAAGGATGAAATGTTAGGGAAACATGCAATGATAGCTCACATTGTTGAGCACGTGTGGAGTAACATCTGCAGTTGTGGCTGGCCCAAGGGAGTGAATTTAAAGTGATATGGGAAAAGATCACAAGCATCAAGGTGGAGAACCAGATGCCCCCCAGGGACCATAAGAAAGAAAAGCAGAGGCTTAATTGTGTCTGTTTCCCACCAGTTGTTCTTGTTGGGGCTCAGCGATAAAACTAAAAATGACCATTTTCATAGCTATCTACACACTTCGCTTTTTTTCTCCTCAGCCTTTCACATTATTGAGTAGGGATTGTTGGTTCAGCTACTTTATGTTAGATGGAAAGATAATTTGAGAACTGGTCTTTTAACCTCAGCAGCCATTGAATGTTAGGATTCAAGCATTTACTCTTATTTTGTTTCTCTTAGATCTAAATGAACCCTTATTTATTGAAACTTGCCTTCTTTTCGTGTAGTAAAGAGTAACGAAGATAAGCGTCCTAGAAAATAGACTGCAGCAATGACAACAACAATCCTTAATGGATATCAATTGATTTTGAATCTTCCAACTGAGTCCCCAGGTACCAAAGAGCAGATACAGCCTTTCTCATCATGACCTGTCTAAACTTCTAACCCACAGAAACTTTGAGAAATAATTATTATTATTGGTTTAAGCTTCAAATTTTGGAGGTAGTTTGTTATGCAGCAATAGATAACTAATACAATCCTTGCTAATAGAAAATATACTATGTCTACAGCAGAATTGACTGGAGTAGAACTAGCAGAACTAAATTGCTACATGATTGACTACAAACACAAGGCATTTATTTTTAATAATATAGTATAGTAAGTACGCATAAATTCAGAACCCAAAACAAAAGGTAGGACCTTTATAATAATTTATATTTAACCATGTGATAGTCCCCATCCCCTTACCACCCATTATCCAAAGAAAGCACATCCTGAATTTCATATTATTTCATTGCTTTTATTTTTATTTATGATTATAGGATATATCGTAATATATATTATAATGCTGAATTTATTTTTGTCACTTGATATTATTTTGTTCAAATTCATTCGTATTATATACTACATTTGTTTTAACTGTTGTATAATAGTCTGTTGTGTGAATAAACTATAGTTTGTTTAACCATTCTTTTGATGATGGGCATCTGAGCTGCCTTTAGGCTTTGCTATTGTGAACAGTACTATGCTAAACACTTTTGAATATTTTCTTTATTGTGCATGTGCATGAATTTGACTTGAGAACAGACCTAAGGAGTAGAATCACTAGATGAACTTAAAAATGTTTTATATGAATGTTTTCTATGTCTTAAAAAATACTACCTTATGGTCTAAAACATATTCACCCATATTTTCTATGAATGGTTTCAGAGTTTTATTTATTTTTTGAATTTAAATGCTTAATTCCTCTGAGGTTGTATTTTGTTTATCATGTGAGATAGGGATCTAATTTTACATTTTTCCTTATTAATATTCAATATTTTAATTTTAAATCTTTAAACTGATTTGACTACATCTCTTATACCAAAGTTCCATATGCATATTGGTCTGTTCCTGGACTTTCTATTTGATTCTATTTGTCAGTCTATCAGTATGCCAATACTCATACTGTTTTAATTATTATATATTTCTAATAAATCTTGATATTATGTAGGGCAAGTCTATTATATTCATCTATTTCAATTATGTCCTTTATTCAAACATAAAGATTTTTAGAAAAATCTTATCAAGACCATTAAATACCCTGCTGACATCTTAATTAAATTATGTTGACTCTCTAGGTGAGTTCGAGTAGAATTGATATTTATATAGTATTGCCTTTTTATCCAGGGACATGGTGTATTTTTCTAATTATTTAGGTCTCTTTTAATACTTCTAAATAAAGCTTATACTTTTTTCCATAAAGATCTTATGCATCTTTTGATAATTTTGTAGATAGTTGGCATTCTCTCTATAGCAAATAGTTATCTTCTTTTTAATTATATTTTCTAGTTTTTAGCCACCATTATATAAAAAGACAACTTTTTGTGTTTTATTTTTATATTCAATTACTTTTCTAATCTCTTATGCCTACATTTATAATAGTCTGTTTACTGATTATTTTGTTTTTCTTTGTAAATGATTATCTGATCTGTAAGTAATGACATTTATTTCCTCATTTCTAATTGTCATGCCTCTAATTTCTTTGATCTTGTTTTATTGTACTGACAAGAACTATCAATACAATTTGAAATATATGTGTAATAGCTTCTTCATATCATCTAAATTTTAAACCGAATGCTTCCAACTTTTTTCATTTAGTATAATATTTGTTTTTGCTTTATTTATTTATTTGTCTGTTTTATATTTTGTATACACTTTGTGAATGTTTTTTCTTCTATCGTTCATCTTGCCTGAGCCAAAGGGTCCCCAAATATTCAATCAAACATTATTTAGGATGTTACTGATAGTGTTTTAGATGAAACTAACATTTCAATCAGTGGACTTCAGGTAAAGTAGATTAACCTCCATAAAGTGGCTGGGCCTTGTCCAATTAGTTGAAGACCTGAATAGAAGACCAGCCTCCCCTGAGCAAGAGAGACTTCACCAGCAGACTGCTTTTAGAATGTATGTGTGACATCTGCCCTTTCTGGTTCTCTAGAATGCCAGAATACTCTGTAAATTTGAGATGTTTCATCTACCACAATCTCACAAGCCAATTCTTTAGAATAATTATATATGTATTCACTTTATTGTATTGTTTTCCTGAAGAACTCATATTAATGTACTCTTTATTGGGGTTAGGAAATTTTCAAATACTCTTAATTTCCTCATAGAATTTTTTCTTAATTAACAAAGAATATTGAATTGTATTAAATACTTTTTATATATCTATTGAGATGTTTATATGTCTGTCTTTTAATCTGTTAATGTGGTCAATTACATTATGGATTTTTTTAATAAATAATCCTAAATATGTAAAATAAACTCTATTTGATTGTGGAATAATATGATTTTTTAATACACTTTGCTAATATATTTTTTAGGAGTTTTTCTTCTACATCCAAGAGTAAAATGAACCTACAGTTTCCTTTCTTAATTTTCTTTCCTTCCTCTTCTGTCAAGTTTTAACAACAAAGTAATGCTTTTCTTTTAAAAAGAGTTGGAGCATATTTTCTTTATTTTTTATTTCTGGAAAAGCTTAGGTAAATTGGGACAATTTCTCTTACAAATTCTTTGTAGAACTTGTCTAGAAAATCATACAGGAATGCTATTTTCTTTTTGGGAAGATTTGTCATCTTAAAATCTCAACTTTTTTATAGTTATGCCCTCTTCATATTTGTATCTTTTTATCTTTTGACTAATTTAGCAAGAATTTTATCTATTTTAACAGTATTTTTATTTCAAAGAATAACTTTTGACTGTTGGTTTCATTTATAACATCCTTTCCTATTCCATTTATTTGTACCCTTATATTTATCATCTCTTCTGCCTTTAGATTTATACTATTACTCTTTTTTTCTATTTTTAAGGTGTAAAATTCGTTCGTTAGTTTTGAGGATTTTCTCCTTTCAATTATAAATATTTAAGACAATAAATATTTTGAAGAACCACTTATGCTACAAGTTTTGATGTAGAGCATATTTATTATTCAGTTCCACATATTATTTTTAAGTTTTTATTCTTTCTTTCATAATCCATGATGTTTATTAGTATGTTTTTAAATATTGCAAGTGTAGGGATTTGAAAATTTATCTTTTTGTTACTAATTTCTTAATTAGTGATGTGGTAGTGAAAGATCATTATCTATATGATACCCATTGTTGATATTTGTTGAGAGTTTTTTTTATAAAGAAATGTACTTATTTTTTATTTCATGTGTACTTGAGAAAAATTTGTCTTTTCTGTTTACTGGATGTAGAACACTACGAGATCACTAGGTCAGACTTCTTGATTTATTTCCTTTAACCTAGTAGTTTGATTTTTCAATTATCAAGACATATGTGTTGATATCTCCTACTATAGTAATAAATTTTTCTATAGTTCTCAGTTTTTTCTTGAGAAAAACTGTTTTGAATCTCTTCTACTAGACTTACACATGCTTAAAATTGCTGTATTATCTGAGTACACTGAATCATTTATCATTGTATAATGTTCCATTCCACCTCTACTTTTGATTTTTTTGTCTTAAAGTCAGGGTCATCTGATATTAATATAGACTTGCCAGCTTTATTTAGTTAGTATGTACCTAATATCACTGTTTTCCATTTTTTTACTTTGAACTCATTTTTGTCTTTATGATTTGAGTGTATCTCTTATAATGAGCATATAGCTGTATACTTTTTATACTTTTGCCTTCGAATTTAAAATTAGTTCATTTATATCTATTGTAGTTCTTGATATTCTTTCTATCATCTAATTTATTATTATTATTATTATTATTTTACTTTTTCTATTTTTTTAATCCTTCTTTTTATTTTAAGACCTGTAAGACTAAGCCTGATAAAACTAGGACTTTAGTTCCTCTTTTCTCTAACATATAATGACATGATCTGTGTCAGTGTAGTACTTAAAATACAATTTAAGCTACGAATGCAAAACACATAAAAATTTAAATTTTCTAGTGAACACATAAAAGAAAGTAAAAATAAACCATTAAATTAATTTTAATTACAAAATTTTAAGGAGCCCAATATCGTCAAAACATTATTTCAATATGCAATTAGTATAAAATGAGATATTTAGTTTTTTTGTAGCCCATTTTTGAAATTTATTGTGTACTTTGTACTGATAGCAATTTTAATTCAGAATAACTGCATTTCAAATAGCTAGTGGTTATTGTATTAGACATACAGATCTAGACTTTTAATACCTTTTCTATTTACCTTTGCTATTTTAAAATACAATAGAAAATCTTAAAAATGTATTTAATCACTTTTATTTCATATAGCTCTTGTGTGAAAACTACTAGATTGGTCTTGACTTTTATTTAAATAGTTTTTAATATTTATTTTAATCCATTTGTGAGAATTTCACAAAATTTCTGAACTCTTAGAATTGTACAAATATTTTTTAGCCTACCCTCATATTTGTGTGAAAATTTAGCTGTATATAAGCTACTAGATTGTAAATGTTTGTCTTCTGGCATCCAGTGTTGCTGTTAAATAATCAGTTGTTAATTTGATTCTTATCCTTTTCTCTCTATAAGCATTTAAATTTTTCTCTGATTTTAATGTTCTTAAATTTAATAATGTTTCTAGGAATAGTTTTTTCCTTCTCTCTCCCATTTGGCATTCCTTGAACCCTTTCCATCTATAATCTATTTTTTTTTTTATTTTAAAACATTTATTTCAATATGTTCTCATCTCCAGTAAAAAGAACATTCTCTCTTTCATATACCTGTTTTCCAGATAGTGCTATGGATATCTTTAATTCTCATATATCTTATTTTTTACTTTTATGTATTTTATTGTCTTTCCTTTTTCCATATTGAAGATTTGCTCAATATGGTCCTTCAAAGACTTAATTAATTCCTTACCCCTCCCTATTCATTACAATCTTTATCCATTTATTTTTTTAAGTTAACAATTATATATTTTTATATTTAATTGGTTCTTTTTATGTTTTCTTGTTATTGATTCAAATTTATAGCTTCTTATCTTTTTTGCTTATCAGACTTATTTTAATTTTTTAGTTCAGTTGTTCTAGTACTTTTCTTTGTCTCTGATGGAATTCATAATCTAGTATTTTATATTTCTTTTGAAATAGCCATGCCTCTCAAGTATCTTGCAAGCTCTTTTTCCTCTGGAGTATTAACTGCATTGCCAGGTAAACCTCACTCTGGAAGGCCATACTCTAGCTCTCAGCCTCAATGGCTTTGGGTTCAAGAGGAGGTGGAAACTGTGAACCAGAAAAATAGTTACTCAGCATAGCACAAGCCAATTCTTCAGTCAAGACCTTACTCTTTGGCCCCAGAAAGAAGCATCATTAAGGTAAATACTGCTTAGATTATAATTCATAACCTCGGGGTAAGATGGGGGTTAATGTAGATCCCTAAAAGTAAAAGGCTATGGTTCTTGACCTATATTACACCTTAGGACCCCTGTGCCAGGGACCTGATTTGTTTTAAGTGTGTTGTGGAAATCACTGTTTTGCACAAAGAAACAGGGTAAGAAGAGAAAGAGCAAAATTTCATAATTGTTTTGCCATTGTATCCTTCCAAAGCCATACTAGTTTGTACTTTCTCTCAGACCAAAGATATTGTGTGTATAAGCACAAATTCAAACCAGTGCCCCATCTTGTTATCATTGCTTGGGTACCAATCTTGGGAGAGCAAGCCTGAGCCATGTTATTTCAGTGTCTTGTTAGGAATCATTGATTTTCTTTTAATAATCATTATGCAACTGGCAACCTCGAACATATACAAACACTTCTCAAATCTTCTTATATTTTCAGTCTGTATAATATTTACAGTTTTTATATTACAAAATAAAACAAACTCTTTTTAAGTCAGAAAGTGTTCTCAAGCCCAATGCTACAAAAAAAGAAATATGAGTCCTAAAAAGTGAAGATCATGTGAATAGCTGGTGGCAGAGCTGGGAGTAGAACAAAATGCTCTGACTGCTTGTTATATAATGAGATAATGTGCATGCAGTGTCTTCCTTTTTGCTCCTTTCTCCATTATATCATCCAAAGACACTCTACTCTTCCTCTGACCTCCTTTAGATTTTAAATTATACCCTCAAATGTGTATACAGAATTGAAAAATGGGTTTATATTTGCCTTGCATAATGTTATAAACATCTTCTCTTAGCATTTATCTTTCCATTCTGAAAAATTTTATCTCTTCTTCAGTACTCCATCACTCCCTTGATCATTTTAATTGCCTCATTCTAGAGTTTTTCTACCTTATTATTTCTCTCTTTCATTTCAGCAATTAGAATTTTAGGTAAAAAAAAAAAAAGTGCAGTTCTGATGAACTTCCAGCTACATTCAGCATCTGTTGGCCATTTGGGCTGCAGCTGCATATAAATTATAGTAGATAGAAACTCCAACGTTTTTTTCCGTATGTGGCAGCTGACCCAAAGAATTGAACTTACATTGTATCTTTAGGCAAATTATTTAAAATTTTCTGAACTCTATTACATTCCTGGCAACAAGGAGTTATAGAAGTTTCCAATGTGGAGAAAAGAATTACCAAAGAGAACTCATTAAGGAATTCCAATTCCTTGAAAAAAAAAAAATCTGGTAAGGATGACAAAGGATGAGGAACCAAGGGGGAATAAGCACATTTACTGAGTGGTTTGTAAAATTTCAGTGTTATTTGTATCTGAAGGCCACTCAGAATATTCAGTACTTCTGACAGCAAGAGTTATTTCCTATATTATAATATGCTAATCCATATTAACACAGATTTCAATCCATTATTCAGAATCAGTTTGAACCCCCAACTAACTCTTCTTTTCTAAAGCGTTCTTCACGTTGATTTTCCTGCCTCTATTGTCTTATTTGCTGTATGAACAGAGAGAGACAAGCTCCTTTTCTCCTTGAAAGGCACCTAGACCATCCCTTTAATAATTTTATTATTATTATTATTTAAATAATGCTTATTTTCTCATAAAAATTTTTGTTTTTATTTTTGAAGATCTAATTGGCTTTATTAAGCAATTCATGAATATGGCAGCATCCCATCTAGCAATTATAAGTGTGCTTCCCAGGAAAAAATTTTATTTTAAATATTTATAAAAATACAGAAAAGTACAAAGAAGAAAATTAAATTAATTTGTCTTCTCATAACCCTGAGATAACTACTTGTAAAATATTGGTAAATTTTCACTCAGTTATAAACACTATAATTCTATATAGTTTTATATCCTGATTTTATTTAGTTTGGAGATAATTTCTTCACATCATCAACTATTACTGTAAAATATAATTTATATTAGTTATACAGAGTGTCCAATCCTACGGCTAAATCATAATTTATTTTCAGTTTGCCCTTTTAAGATCACTTTGTTTACTTTATATTTTCTATTCTAAAAGTACTGTAGTAAACAACTTTGCTCACATCTTTTGTCTGTGTCTTTGATGATTCTGAATGACTGATTCCTAAGAGAAAACTACTAGCTCAAAGTTTATTTTAAGGCCTTTGATACATATTGCCAAGTAAATGATAGGCATTATTAAACTTTACCAAACAATTTATGTGCCTGCTGTGAAAGTAGCAATATGCCACAAATACTAAAATCAAATAGAAGCAGTCCATACCATAATATTCACTATGAACTGAAACTGTCTACATCCGGACAGCTTACTGTTGACAGAACATGACTTTACTATTTGTTGTTCTCCATTAACATAATATCTTTAGTATTCCTGAAAATTTTTGACCTAGAAGATGAAGTTGCAAATAACTGTGTTTCAGAAACATCTTGAAAATTCATTGATCTCAACAATAGACCACTCTACTTGCATTTATCAGAATAAACAGCCTTCTTAGGAAAATAAATTGTTTAGCTGGCATCACCCATCTGTTTACTCTTTGAGGCTTGCTTCAAAATCCTCACCTCTGAGTCCACCAATTCTATTATAATATAATCCTAATATAAACTATATTGCAACCTTGGCCCATTCTCAATCTGGCCCCCTCACAAAAACACCTACCTTAAACCAGACATGCCCCCCAAATCACATAAATATCCTACCTTTGTCCTTCCTTTTCACAGACACTACTAAAATGGTAGCAGTCCCTCCTACTACAGTAAGCAATAAAGTTTCCAGAGCTTTAACTTTATTATATCATGCTATCCTCACAAAAGTGATGTGAATTAAGTACTATTGCTCAAATTGCCAAATGTTACATACTTAGAAAGTGGTTTTATAAACTCTACTTTAGCATATAATAACTTCAACTATAAGTTCTACACTTATGATACATACTTATTTGATCACTGGAGGTATATGCCTCCATTTTCAGTGGCCTCCTGCACATTATCATCTGGAGTGGGAGCACTGCTAGCACCTCGAGACAGTATGTCCAAAGCTGAGTAATTTCTTCTCTTTTTCTTTATCCTTTTATTATGAAACAATTTCTCAAAATATAGAGAAGTAAAGTGAAAATAAACATTAATATATCCACTTTCTTGATTTAACCATTTCCAACATATTTTTATTTATAATTATCTATTTTTTACAACATTACATTTTGCTTCTTCTCTATGCATTTCTTTATAAAATAAAAATAAAAACTTTTTCTACATAACTATAATTATTTCTTTCAAAAGCTCTACATCAGCAGCATGCCAAATATTTTCATTAATTTGTGCTAGAAAGTTTAGCATTGATTTGAAATCCTCCCACACTTGTGTTTTCCCCACCTAACTTGCAGTTCACAATCTTACACATACATACAAATTTATTTATTTTCCATATTATAGATTCTGCCTCCCTAATATATCTCTGTACACTTACTTCTCTCTCCATTCCCACCACAAGAGTTATAACTTTTTTAGACTGCCGCCACTGTCTCCTAGTTGAGCGTTCTGTTACCCTCCGACCAGATGAAATCTCTTAAAATACAGTGCTGACCGAATAGACCATATCTCTATAATTCATAGAAACATTTGAGTAGCAGATTTTTTTTTTTAACAGACTAGTAGTTCCTGATGTTGTCTCTATCAACTGTCCACAAAAATGCCTTTTAAGATACTAGAGGGGAAAGGAAGAAAAAGAAAACATAACAAATTCATAAAAGCAAACAGACAGATATCCCATTTATTGCTAGAATCTGGGAGCAACTCCCAAACACTGGAAGGTTGTAGAAGCATACATGATAAAATAATAAAGGTGTAATCTGATAGATGTGAGAGGAAACTGGAAGCTAAGCTCTTCCTGACTGCTCCAAAGACTCAAGGTCCACAACAACCTGAAAATTGTGCAAGGCAGCTGAAGTGTTCCTACCACAAATATGTTCAGAAAATGCTATTATCAGGAAAGAACCAAATGGTGAGGGGAGCAGGACTGCCAAAAGTGACTTTCGCTCTTTGATGTGAACTCTCCCTGGTTTATCACTTTATGTGTTGTAGAAAAGGGAAGGGTACCAGAATCAGTATATGCTGGAGGCTAATTTTCACATTTCCCCCCCAAAAAACAGGCAGAAAGCAGGATTCAAAATATTAATATCAGTCAAAGGAGGATTTTACATGTAAGAAAACCTCATATAAGTGAAAATAAATACATATGCAAACAAATAGGTGATTCATAAATGTTTATACAAAAAATACAAGAACCAATATATGAAGAGAAACAGATAAATTGTTAGCAGTATGAGGCAAAATTAGCAGAAGTACTATTGCAGGAGATTGTAACACACATACCAAAGTCACAAAATTGATTCCGCACAATTAAAAGATATAGAGAATATTATATAATTTAAAAGATTAATATTTTTTTTTACTACAGAAGATTTTTTTTTCACTAAAGAAGCACCTTATTTTCAAATGACCATAGACCATTACAAATTTAATCTATTACATCACAAAAAGAGCACCAATAAATTCTCAGTAGTGGAAATCACAAGAGTCTCATTCTCTGACCACACTACAATAAGAAGAGAAAATACGAACAATAATTTACCAAATGAATAAAAGCTTAATCATGGGATATTAAAAATCACTCTCAAACAAATATAGAATCAAAGACAAACTAAAATGGAAGCCATTTTTTTTTTGAGACAAAAAAGGACTGAAGTTAAAATTTATCAAAATGGGGAGTACAAATCTTAAATGCTTTACTATTAGTAAAATTTAACATTAATTAAGGAAGCCTTTTGAAAAACAAAGATAAACATAGAAAATAAAAATAAGCAGAACCAGAAATGAGAATGGGCCACAATAACAACAGATTTAGAAAAAAAAATTTAACTATAAGAAAATGCTAGGTATAATTCAACAGTTATAATTTAAAAATTGAGTTAAAATAGGTTATTTAGTAGAAAAGCCAAACACTATCAAGATTTCCTTAAAAGGGAGTAGAATATTGAAATACATCAATAACCATGGTAATAATCAGTAAGTTGTCAAAAGGGTTTTAGGGCTTTAAGACCAAGTAGTTTTTAATAGTAAATTCTGTCATATATCTTAGAAGCAGATACTCTCCATAAACACATTTGTGTATGTACATATGGACACACACACACATGGGGTGCGTGCATACATACATCCTGCGTTCTCTCCTCAGTATGGAACAAGATAAATTGCTTCCTAATTTATTTCATAAAAATATCATAATGTGTGCAGTTGGTGTTAATATACTGGTGAAGTGGAAGACCAGAGAAGAGAAGGAGCAATCAGGAAAATTGTTTTATAAACTCTATAAATGCCTAACCAATGTACTTTATATTTGAAACTAATTAAAATAAATAAATAAATTTTAAGAAATACCATAATATGGATTCCAACAACTGACAAAAGATAGCATTAAAATGAAAACTGTAGACCAGACACACTTATAAATATAGATGAAAAATTCTCATTTAAAAATTAATTAATTAAATTCAACGGTATGTTTTAAAATGTCATTCCCAACAATCATTTCTATAGTTTAATAATGAGAAATTTGTTAATAAAATCAATTGGTAATATTAGCTTAATTGATGTAAACAAAAAGCACGAGTCAAATTTCTCAACTCTTCCTTATTTTTTCTCAAAAGAGCTTATAGTAAAATAGAAATATAAAGATACTTCCTTAACATGATGAAACACATACATCTCAAAAAAAAAAAATTACCACCAGACTTAAGAGTGAATAAGCAGAAGAAAAGAACAACAGGCCAGTAATTACTGTGATTATTCAAGCCTTGTGGAAGTCTAGCCAAGGCATTACAGCATGAGACAAAATATAGGGAAAAGAAAGGACAGAATTATCATTATGACTACTTAGAAAACCCAAGAAAATAAATGGGAAATTTATTGCAACTAATAAGATAGTTGAACAAAGTTGTTTGATATAAATTTGAAAAACCATCTGTCTGGAAATAACCTTTTAAAAATACATAATAGAAAAATGTAGCAACAACAGAACACATCAGGGGGAAAATATAGACTAAAACAAATAACTTAAACAATAAATATGTAAAAATTACCAAAAAATATAGAATTACAAAACTTTGATAGCAAAACTTAAGTAGACATGAATAAATGAAGGAGCATACAGCATTCCTGGAAAGGAAGAGTGAATAATATAGATATTAATTCTCTCCAAATAAATGTGCATGTGTATGAAATTCCAAAATTCAAATTAATGTGCATGTATTAAGAAATTCCAAAAACTCATATTTGTTTTTTTTCTTTTAGAACATAACAAAATACTTTTTAAGTAAAACTGAAAAAAAAGGCTAAGAATAACCAAGAGAATTTTTAAAAATAATAATAATAAAGAAAATTTGCCTCACCAGAAATGAAATGTTTGACAAATTTATAATGATAAATCAGTTGCTGATGGTTCAATAATTAACAGAAAAATCATTGAAAAAATGAAATTTCCTTAAAATTAGACTAATATATATAACAATGTATTAGATGATAAGGGTAACAGTGTATATGGAAGGGGAATGACAGTATAAACAAAAATTGAAATTTTAAACAGGATAGTGATAAAGTTTTCACTAAGAAGGTAAACTGAACAAAGATATGAAGATGGGTATGAGGAATGACCCACCAATATATTATGGAGAAAAGCCTTCCATGAGGGAACAGCAACTGCAAAGCCTCTGAAGTAGGAGCAAATCTGATATGTCCAAATCTGAAGAGCCAAGAGACCATGACATCCCTCCTGGAATTAGCAAGGCAGGAAAGTAGTAGGAAATGAGGCCAGAGAGATACTGGGGTTCACATACAGTCTTTAGTTCATTATACATATTTTAACTTTTACTCAAAATGAGGTTGCAAGCCATTGGAAGGTACAGGGCAGTGGCATGGCATGATTTGATTTTTATTTTTAAATGGTCATTCTGGTTGCTTTGTTAAAAATAGACTGCAGAAAGCAAAGGTGAAAATGGGTTGGTTGGTTGAAGGCTACTGTAATAATCCAGCCAATACATTATGAACAAAATAGCAGTGAAGATGGTAAGAAATCTCTTGAAATAGGTAGATTCAACAGGATTTACTCAAAGAGTGAAAGTGAGGTATGAGAAAGAGAGTTCAAAGATGACTCCAAAGTGTTTGGCCTGAGTGCTGAAAAGATGTTTCCATTAGCTAGGTTGGGATGACCTCACAGCAGTTTTGAGAGAGAAGATCACGAATTTACATTTAGGTAGAAATGTTGAGAAAGCTGTTGTACATATACTAGAGTTTACAGGAAAGATCCAGGCTACAGGTATATATTTGAGAGTCAGAATATACAGATTTTACTTAAAACCAAACATCTATATGAAATCATGATGAGCCTGAGTACAGAGACAAGTCCATGAACTGAGACCTAGGGCCTATCAGCATTGAAAATCAAGACCAGTAGGAGAAACAAGCAAAAGAGACAGTGAAAGAATTGCCAGTGAGGTAGGAGGTTGTCATGACAAATGTTTGCCAGAAATCAGTGATCAGCTGTGTGAATGTTGCTGATAGATCAAATTGTATGAAAGTTTAAAGCTGACCAATACATTTAATAATGTGGGTCTTACTGGTGACTCTGATAAGAGGTGTTTGGGTGGAAAAGTAAAATCTAAAGGCTGACTGTGATGGGTTTAAGAAAAAAAGAGAGAAAACAAAATGAAGTATCTTAATAGGGACAACTCTTTTTAAGAGTTTTGCTTTAAAGTAAAACAGAAAAATAAGGAGAAATCTGAAGCTACCAACAAAGTAAACCATTTGGAAAATAAAATTGAAATAGTTCTTCATATTAGTACATATTAGTACATTAGAATATTGAAGATGGCTTACCAAATTAAATATAAAATTAAAGTAATATTTTATTTATAAAGTGAACTTAAAACTAATCAAATATTATAAGAGTATGTGTGAATAATTATCTAACATTGGGGTGAGAATGAATGGATAATCTACGCACAACAACAAAAGAAGATGCACACAAACACATACACACAAACACACACACTGATTGATTGGAAAAATACCAGAAAACCATAAAATAAATAAAAAGCCAAATTACTTAAGGAAAAAGTGACACAAACATATCAGACCAAACTACTGGACTTACTATATGTTAGGAACACATGTGGATCAATTTTTTGAGAAAAACACTAAAACACCAAGAGAAAACTCAGCAAAGATCACAGACAAGAAGAAATACAACTAGCTTATATTACATGTAAAAAACATTCAAAGTCATTTGTAAATCAAGAAATTATAATCATGGTAATATTAGATATATTTTTTAACCTTAAAATATTTTCAGAAGTTATTAAATTCTAAAATAGTTCCTGTACTCAAAATTAGCAAGGTTCTACTGAGGGCATAGTTACAGTGCTAAAGATAATGTCTTAGCAGAAAGCAGATTGGCTCTATAAATGCCTTTATGAAGGTCAAGAGTTTTACTTCTAAATATTAATCTCAAAAAACTAATAAGTCAGGCAAATATGTGGGCAAAAGAACAATTAGCAAATATTATTTACAATACTTAATATTAACAAAAACTGTGTCTATATCTAAAAAACTGCTTAATTTATTTATTTATTCAAACAATGACATATTTACAGATATTAAAACTCATGTTTTCCAAACTTATTTAACATGGTAGTCAAAAATTTAATACAATATGGTGTAGAGGTCAAGAACACAGAATCTGGAGCCAGATTGCCTAGTTTCAAATCCTGGCTCTGAACTTAAGTGTCCTTGAGGAAGTTATTTAACTTCTTTGGATGGCTATTTCTTCAACTGCAAAATGGGAAAAATGATTACCTCATGGAGTTGTTATTAAGACTGAGTAAATTAACATTTATAAAGTACGCACTACAGTGCCTAGTATATGTTGATCATATTTTTAAATTGAACTATATTAAATAAGTAAATAAAATATTCATGTATTAATTTAAAAAGGAAAATGCAAAACTAGGTATTGAATGAATTTCAATTTGAAAATTGTATATGTATATAATTATACACAGAGAGAGAGAGAAGAAGAAGTTGAAAAAATATTTGTGGTTCTCTCTGGGAAAGAGAATACATTGCTAAAATTTTTGAGTTAGTAATGTCTATTGAATACCATGCAAAATACTACTGGTCAGTTGTTTGGGCCTAACAGATTAATAAAATAAGTTTTAGGTATTTCTTTTGTGCTATATTAAAAAGAAATACACATATACATACATATATTGAGACATTAAGTATGCAATAAATTGAGGGAGGTTGGGAAAATTTTCTTTTCTTTCTTTCTTTCTTTCTTTCTTTCTTTCTTTCTTTCTTTCTTTCTTTCTTTCTTTCTTTCTTTCTTTCTTTCTTTCTTTCTTTCTTTCTTTCTTTTTTTCTTAAGATACACCTTCCAGGTCACTAATTCTTTCTGTAGTTGAAACTAATCTATTTTTTATCTATCTATTGAAATTCTACTTTCAATTATTATGTTTTTCATTTTTAGAAATTTACTTAGTTATTTGAAAAATAACATTGAAAATTTTTATGTTCTTTTGTTACTTTGTATTTTAAAGCAAAATTATACATATATATTTTATATTCTGCGTTGGAAAAATTGCACCATCTGCAGTTTTTGCAGTTATGTTCTACACTTTATTATGAATACTAACTTTTGTTCATAGGGTTTGTTTCCTGATGTATATGATGAGCTGAACTTCATAAATATATGTGGAAATGCTAGTGATGACTAGACATTTCTTCAATGAAAATTTGTGTTTGCTTATTTAAAGTCCTACCAACCTGGGTTCAATTTAGAATTTTATCTTATGAGAGTCACACCGTAATTGTGAATTATACTTAAACTCATGTGAGGGTAATTGTGGTTAAGGATTATCAGAGATTTTCTGCCCCTTCCCATCTAAATCCATCTTCAATACAGGCAAGTATTCCCATCCTCTTTACTTGCAAGACAGATTTTCCCCTTGGTGGGTTTTGCCTTCAGAATCTATGGTTCTAGGACGAAATCTGAATCCCACCTCTCACTTTGCCCAAATCCCAGGTTTTAACAACTGTTCACACATAGTCCTTCAAATTCAAGCTTTAGGAAATGAGTGATTAAAAAATGTCCTAGAGCAAAACTGGCTTTGGTATATAGTTTATCTTTTTTTTAAGCTTATCTTTTGAAGTAGTATTTTTCCATTACTTTGTGCTCTTTAAACTTTCCCTTCTTTTCCTTCTAAATCATTATACATTTAAAAATGTTTGTTTTAATATATCTTTATATCTTTCCAGTGTTTTAAAATATTCTATACTAGGAGTATTTCTGTGTATGCCTAGTTTTCCATATTGTTAAAAATGGAAAGCAGTGCCTATATTTTCTGTATAATCTATCAAGGATAGAATATCTTTGTAATTAGGTAGGAATATATTGTTCATTTCCCGCATGTTCAGCTCCCTATATTCTCACCTACATGTCTTTGCTCATTCTATTCCTTCTTTGTCCTTGACAAAGTTGTTTTTTTGGTTTTTTGGTTTTTTATTTTTTTCTCTTTTATTTGTACTCAAAGATCAGGGGGAATGCTGCCTCCTCCATGGAGCCTTCCTTAATCTCTCCTATAGCTTCTGAATTTAGAGTTTTACCTATATCTTTCCTATGGGAATTGATCCTTTTGTCCTCTATTGATTATCTAAAGATGCCAGGCATTGTTTATTTGTGATTATAGAAGTAGGGTTTTGACTATTTACAAAGGTTTCGATTGTACTTTAATTTTGCCGAGGCAATTTTGCCGAAGCTCAAATTTAAATCCAGTACTCCAAGGCTGGTTTTGGAAATTACTCCAATAGCTTCTGAGAGGAGCTGGGATGGCCCTGGGCATCCAATTCCAAGTTAATCTACGTTTGTTTCCACATACATGCTGAAACGGTGGTTAGGTTCTACTTTGGTTCTCTCAAGGGGGTTGGGGGAGTTCCTAATAAGAAAATTGGCTTCTACTGTTGATATAAATATGAGAAAATGAGGAGATCCAATCAAGTGATAGTTTTGATCAGGAAATGGATTTTTTAAAAATAAATTTAAGAGCAAAAATTTAAGATTCTGCAGTCACTTAGACATAAATGATTCCACCACAGGTTCTATATGGAAACTGGGAAAAGCAATTCTTGGAACGACTTTAGCAAGTGCTCTGGGTGATGTAAAAATTGCTCAAGTGAGAGAACATAGTATAGAGTTTATATTAATAGGAACATTTATTTTAATGGCTTTATAAATTATTTGAGTCTTTTACTTATAGAATTATAAGGGTCCAAAGGGGTCACTTAATTTTTTTCAGTTATATTTTATTGAATTTTATGTGGAAAATTATATGCTATAGTAAGATTTACAAATGTGCAAATTCTTGAAGGTCTCAGGGTGTATCCCTTGCCAGTGTCAAGGATTTTATGAATGTTTTGTCCTAGAAGGAACTCCTCCGACCTCCTCTGACCTCACGTTTCTAAACTAACTACTCATCAGTATTGGTTGAAAAAAAAGAAGGATAAAAGGAAGAAAAAAGGTTGTTCCCATCATTATGTTGCTTCTCCACATTCTTGTATTTCTCCTGAGGTGAGTTTAAATAATGTCAGAAGAAATAAGTGAGGAATGCAGAGTCTTTTTTCAGTTTCCATTTGTGGAATCGTAGCAAATAAATAACAGCCTCATTCATTATTAATGGGCTTTCTAGAGATCAAAAAGTGAATTCCAATTTCCAATGAATAATGTTACTGGCAATTATTTGCAGTTTAAATAAAAGAAAAGGCATTTTATGTGGACGATTCAAACAGTGGAAAATTAAAATAAAGTAACTGATTTCCATAAATAATGAAGATTTTTTTATCTCTGACTTTGTTTGCAAAGCTCTATTTCCAATTCATCCCCTGTTAAGAGGATTAACCACTTCCACTCTAGTGCCCACCTCTCCATGGGGTGAGGAAAGCAGAGCCGTTACGCATACTGCACAGTTTTGTTCCCACAAGGTATAAGAAGCAGCAAATTTTGGCTCTTCACTTTTGAAAACAAAGTACTGAGCCTGTATAGTTCTTTTTTAAAATTCTAATTAAGAGCTATAAATAACATTTTCCAAAATACACATGCATACTCTCTCACACTCACTTGTTCAAGCACATAAAAACATATACTCATACACAAAGTGCTGTCACAAAATACCTAATCAAGAATTGAGTGGTAGAATGTTAGAACTAGAAGTAACATGTTCATTTCTCAAAAGGAAAAAAAAAAATTAAATTAAATTGTTTTTGCAACAAGAACAAAATAGTCCATTGCTTATATTGTCCTATTCGAAAGGGAAAGAAAGCAAGTAAGAGAGATCTAGCAGCAGTTAATTAAATTAACGATAAAAGCTGATAATTTTTGGAACCACCTTGTAGTTTATTTCTGACTGAGCACAAAAGAAGATAAAATATAGTGAGGTAGTGTGCGGGCACTCATGTGGCCATCTTTGGTCTTTTGTCTCTTTATCTCGAAGAACTTTTTTTTTATAGCTTCCCCTAACTGAAAGTCTAGACATGCATTATAGTTAAAGTCAAAATTCCCATATTGAGCAAGTTAGTAGTTTCACTCTATTCACCTTTCCCTTATCCTAAGATAAGTTTTCTTCAGATCTGAAGGCTTTAGCACTATTAAGCTTACAAATGTAATCTATCACATTTATCTATCACATGATAGATGATAATTTATCATTTTTCATTAAGAGTTTCTACATTCATGTGTGTGAGTGCCATGATATAACATGTCTGGTAGCAAGAAATATTTGTGAAAATAAAAGAGCATATAATTCGAGAAATATGGGCTTATAGCCTAGGTCCACCACTAGCTGTGTGACCTTGAATGGGTTACTAAAATTGTCAGAGTTTCTTCAGGTATAAAGTGAGGATAATAATAGAACCTAACTCATACAGTTCTTCTGAGGAGCAAGTATAATATTTTGTATGAACAACCTTGAGTAACTAAATAGTTCTAAACCTTTTCTATTATTATCACCCAGCAGTGTGTTGAAGTACTTTTCTATTTTGGTTTATTTATACAGACTCATGGCTTCATTTATTTTCATCTAAGTCTAATGATTGTTCAAGTTTTTAGCACACCTATCTAATTTACATATTATATTTCTCTGACATTAATTCAATATTTACTAACTGACAACATTGCTTAATGACCAGGACCCAAATCATAGTACGTTATGCATCAGCCAAGCCTTATATTGTTGTTAGATATGTATGCAGAATGATGGTGTCTGTACTATTTGCCATAGACAGAGACATGATCAATATGTCTGTATAGGGCTGTAAAAAGATGGAGAGGAGATGCTACTTTCTACATCCACTCTTTGAACACCTCCTTTTAGGTCCTTCCTGGAGAATCAAAATGTATTTGAATCACAGTGTAAATGACTCAATGAACACTTGGAAAATTGTGGATCCATCCACAGAATTGCATAAGAGACAATTAGTGTCTGGTATATATTTTCTTCAGAGGTCTATCACACCTCAACCAAGTAGCTTCTCCTTTCCTCTTTTTTCAAATATCCAAGGTACCCAAAACTAATCACTTAGCATTTCAATACCTCTGCAACATTACTCATCTATTCACTCTTGCCTGGAATGCCTTCACGCTCCCCACTTCTGATACTTACATACATTCTCTTACTGCAAACTTCTAGTTATCCTTGAAGAAACAAATCGAAATTCACCTATCTATGAAATAATTTCTCCCATATTTCCTAATGGAAGATTTAGTCATTCTATCACCTTTTTACTTTTGACTCTTTTTACATTATGAAGCATTTCTTGAAGTATAAAATGAGTGGGTCTGATTATAGAGTGAAAGAATCTAAATCTCACACATTCTCACATTCCCATATTCCTACCTAAGAAGGTGTCAGTCATGTAATAGGAATTGAGTGACTGTCAATAAATGAATAAATGAAAGATCCTCTACCTTGAAAGATTTAGAAAACTTAAGTCCATACTCCTTAGAGGAAGACCATCTAAAACAGATAAAATTAAGGTTTGATCAAGAAGATATTCCTGAGCTATTTGTGTTTATCTTTTAACCCATCCTAAATCCTATGATGTGACCAAAAAAAAAGATGTCTGGGGGAAAAAAGAGAAAGCTTATAAAAGTATTGGAAAACAAGAATTGTATCATAGGACCAGAAATTTTGATGATTCTCTAAATAATATAAAGCAGAGATAATCAGAGTTAAGAAAAAAGTGAAGCCAAGTAAAACAAGAGTCCAAAGTACATGACTGAAGAGAAGTCTTGTTGAATTAAAAATCTAGAGTTCCAAGTGCATAGTTTGTAGAAAAAAACATGTGCATAGTGGTTTGAGATATGTACTGGGAATCGCTAAGGTTGTTGGCCCCTCCACAACTCTCTTATACCTCCATCTGACCAAGTTAGCTGGGCTCTCTGGTAATTGTACCACTGAAAAGCAATTTGTATAGGCACTGAGACAAAGAGACACTAAGAAATTAAGACCTAGGGGATAGGTTCTTCTAAGATGAGATACGCTTATACCCAAATTCTAACCCTACCTGGTGCATCACACCCACAGTCATATGAACCAAAACATAGTCAAGAAAACATACTACCAGCCAAAAGGGAAAAAGAAACTTCAAGTAAAAAGAGAAATACACAAAATCAGTACTCACACACCATTTGAATGAAACCAATACATATTTCAAAAAAATTAAGAAATGAGTATTTAATAGAACAAAGACGAAGACTTTAAATTATATCAATGTCCTTAAAGTTACTTTAAACTATACTAAATCTTTAAATAAAAACAACAAAATCTTGGGGAAAAGAGAAAAATAAATACTAAAACCACATCATAATGGATATAGGTAAATAACTCAGTAGACTACAAAATCAAGCTAAAGGTTTCTCCTAGAAAATATAATACATAAAAGAAAAAAAAGGAAACATAGAAGAAAATTTAATACACATGGAGAAGAGTTCTGAAAAAGAGAATTAAACAGAATGATCAAAAATAATTGAAGAGATCTATGTTTTGTCAAAAGAATGAGTTTTAAAAGGCTCACAACTTTAAACATCATGGTAAAATATCAGAACATTATACATAAAGAAAAATCCTTAAAAATATTTCAAAAAGAAAATAATGGATTACTTACAAAGATATGAGGATTAAATTTATATGTTATTTCTCAACAGCAACACTGAAAAGATTGAAGAAAATGTACCAATGCTATTATTTTGAACCCAGACTCAAACTTACATTCATGTATGGAAAGAGAATAGACTTATGGATCTGCAAAGACAAAAATTTTGCCACCCACAAATATTTTTGGGGGGAAAAATATAAAACTTATAATTCTTTTATAAAACTTATAAAAAATATTCCAGTAAAATAAATGGCAAAACCAAGAAAAAGTATACAGGAACGAATAGTGATCAAAGACAACACCAAAAGTCAAAGTTAAGTTTAAATAAGTATTGATATGTGATGTTTTAAAAATGTGTAAAATAGCCATCTGGAACTAAAATCCCAGATGTTCTCAACAGCGCTTTCTGTAAGTGAGGTAGTGGGAAGTGTAAAAATACTAAAAATTTTATTCTCATATAAGAAGAAGATACTATGGCCATTGACAGAATTGTTAAAAATTGTTAAATGTATAAGTATAATCACTAGAAAAATAGAAATCGATATATAAATTCTAAATTACCAGGGAGTAAACTTTATGGGACAAAGTATATATAAAATCCATTCAGTAAAGAATAAGTTAGAAAGAAACAACAGAACATTAAAATCAAAGTATATCAGAAATCACTAAAAAATGTCTATCTTAAACTCTCTGGGAAAAAAAAAAATTTAACTATATGTAGACTACCGAGTAGTCTGAAATTAAACTGTAGAACAATTTTTTTAAAATAATATGAAAATATATACTACACAAATGGTAATAAAATTATTTTAAAGTAGCATAGCATAGCAAAATTAATATCAGAAAATAGAATAATTAAGGTAGAAAGCATTAAATGGGATGAAGTGGATATCTAGAATTAATATAACATGATCCAAACAGAATATGCAATAGTCATAAACTTATGTCTCTAGCTAGGAAGCTGAATAAATATAAATGTGTGTGTGCAGCAAAATCTGATGAAAATAAAAAGAGAAACTGAAAAGATTACAAACATAGAAAAAGCTTTAGCTATATCCCTTTTAACGATTTATAGATCAAGCAGACAAAGAGAGAGGAATCGATAGAGGAAAGGAGAGCAACACTGAGGTCATGAGAGAACAAGAAAAAACTATTTTCTAGGAAAAGATTATTTATTCAAGTCTCTCAAGAAAAGCTGGGAAAACTGAATAAACAAATAATAAATGAAAAAAAATTATGACTCCCAAAAGTTTCCAAATTTTGTTCTAAAATAAAAGAATTACTCCATAACAAATAAAAACCAACAAAAAACATATAAACTCATATGACATCCAAATGAGTTTATAAGAAACTTACAACTGTTTCAGAGAATAGGAAATTCTTATAAGGCTAGTCTAACTCTGATACCAAAACCAAGCAAAAACTACAAAGAAGAAATCAAAGGAGCAATTTCATGTTTCTAAGACTCCTAAGTAAAATATGAACAAATCAAATCCAGCTATGAATTAATAAAATACTATATAATTAAAGCCAAGTTTAACTCAGAAATGATAAAATAGTTTAACATCAGGAAAGCTATTAATATAATTAGATATGATAATAGATTTTTAAAAATACCAAATATGATCATTTAAATAAAGGCTGACAATCATTTAATGTAATAGAACTGTTAAATCTGAATAAACCAAAAACTTTTTGGCAAACTAAAAATAGATAGAAATGTCTTCAATCTTAAAAAGATTTTTTTTAAAGTCTACAGCAACTACATATGACTCAAATAACATTCCTATTAGAGTTAGATAAAAGCAAAAGAAAATCATTTTCAACGTTACATCTCAAGCCTAGACAATAAACAATAGTCAAAGTTAATATGAAAATGGTATATAGTGTAAAGGCATCTACAAAACCTTCACAATTTTCCACAGTATAATTTTCTACCTCTACAAGAATCCATAGACTCTACAATAAGTATTAAAATAAGTCAAATTACTAGAATAAGAGTCTCATAAAGTGAGAGAAACATCATCACATACAAAAATCAATAATTATCTTATGTGTTAGCATATATTATAAACTAGAAAATATAACGAAAAAAATAATCCTGGAGAGGAAAAAAATAAATTCAGGAAGACTGCAAACTTGCCTCCTTCCATGGATATACCGAATATAAACCTACATATAGAGCAATTCCTCCTGAAGAATAATTCTCAACAAAGTGGGTATAGAGGGTACAATTTACAATAGCCAAGATATGGAAGCAACCTAAATGCCCATCAACAGATGACTGGATAAAGAAATTATGGTTCATATACACAATGGAATATTACTCAGCCATTAAAAAAAATGAAATCCTACCATTTGCAATGACATGGATGGATCCAGAGGTTATTATGCTGAATGAAATAAGTCAGACAGAGAAAGATAAATACCATATGATTTCACTTATATGTGGAATCTAGGGAACAAAAAGAACAAATTAATCAAAAACAGACTCACAAATATAGTGGACAATTTGGTGTCGGACAGAGGGGAGGGAGGTTGGGGGCTGGGAGAATGGTGTGAAGAGTTAAAAAAGTACAAATTAGTAGTTGATAGTTGGTCATTGGGATAAGGAGCACAGCAGAGGGAATGCAGTTTACACTAATATGTTGGCTAGATGGAGGGCCAGGGGAAGGAGGGAGCAATTGGGGGGATCAATTTATAAACTATATAGATGTCTAACTAATGTACTGTATACTTGAAACTAATTTAAATAAATAATTTTTTTAAAAAGTCTTGGGACATAAATGCTAAATAACCAGTAAACTTAAAAGTCAATAATGTATCTTTTTCTCCTGAATGTACTCAAAGAAAAGCATGTTATTAATGGAAAAATAAAAGGCTAAAACAAAAACAAAACAAAACAAAAAAGTGAGTATAGAGGGAACATGCCTTAACGTACTAAAGACCTATATGGCAAATCCATAGCTAATGTCATACTCGATGGTAAAAAGCTGAAAGCATTCCCTCTAAGATCAGGAACAAAGCAAGAATCCCCAGTCTTAACACTTTTATTCAATATAGTATAAGGAGTCCTAGACACAGTAATCAGACCAGAAAAAACAATAAAATGGATCCAAATTGAAAAAGAAGACATAAAACTGTCACTATTTGTGGATGGTATGTCACTAAATATAGAAAACCGTAAAGACTCCACACACACACAAAAAAATCTGTTAGAACTAATAAATAAATTCAGCAAAGTTGCAGGATAAAAAAATAATATTCAGAAATCTGTTGCATTTGTATACACTCATAATGATCTATCGGAAAGAGAAATTAAAAAAAAAAACAATCCCATTTACAATTGCATAAAAAAAAAGGATAC
Organism: Pteropus alecto; assembly: GCF_000325575.1. Classification (NCBI taxonomy): domain Eukaryota; kingdom Metazoa; phylum Chordata; class Mammalia; order Chiroptera; family Pteropodidae; genus Pteropus; species Pteropus alecto. The sequence goes on from NW_006431288.1 coordinate 3,284,410, forward strand.
TTAGGAATAAATTTAACCAAGGATATGAAAGACCTGTACTTGGAAAACTATAAGACATTAATGAAAGAAACTAACTATGACAAAAACAGATGCAAGTATATACTGGGCTCATGAATTGAAAATATTTATATTGTTAAAATGTCCATAATATCCATAGCAATATATACATTTAATACAATCTCTATGAAAATACAATGGCTTTTTCACAGAATAAAAAATCCTAAAATTTATATGGAACCACAAGAGACTCTAAATTACCAAAGCAATCATTAGACAGATATTTGAGATATCATACTCCCTGATTTTAAACTGTAATGAAAAATTATAGTAATCAAAACAGTGTATGATAGTGGCATAAAAACAGACACAGATCAATGAAACAGACTGGAGATTCCCAAAATTAACCCACGCTTATGTGGTCAATTACACAATGAAAAAGAGACAAGAATATGAATTGGAGAAATAATAGTCTTTCAATGAATGGTGTTCAAAGAACATATAGATATGTGCAAAAAATAAATAAATAAAGCTAGACCACCGTGTACAAAAACAAATTCAAAATAGATTAAAGACTTAGATGTAAGATCTGAAACAGTAAAACTTCTAGAAGAAAACATAGGCACTAAACTCTTTGGCATTGGTCTTAGCAATATTTCTTTAATATGTTTCTCTAGGCAAGAGCTACCAAAGCAAAAATAAACAATCAGTCTACATCAAACTAAAAAGTGTGCGTATGCACATGTGTGTTTTACAGAGAAGGAAACCATCGACAAAAATGAAAAGGAACCTACTGACTGGAAAAGATATTTTCAAATGACGTATTCAATAAGAGTTTAATATCTAAAATATATAAAAGAGCTCATACAACTCAACATAAAAAAATAATAATCTGATTTAAAAAAAAAATGGACAAATGACCTGAAGAGACATTTCTCTAAGGAAGACATACAAATGGTCAACAAACATGTGAAATATGCTCAACATCATTAATCATCAGGGAAATGCAAATCAAAACTGCAATGAGATATTACTTCATATGCATCAGGATAGCAATTACCAATAAATCAACAAAAAACAAGTATAGGTTAGCATGTGAAGAAATGGGAACTCTTGTGTACTTCCGGTAAGAGAATAATATGGTGCAGCCAGTATTAGAAACAGAATGGAGGTTCCTCGAAAATTAAAAATAGAAATATCATATGACCCCGCAATTCTACTTCTGGGCATTTATCCAAAGAAAAGGAAACCATTAATTTAAAAAGGCCAAGGGGAATAAGAGGTACAAACTTTCTGTTATAAATAAATAAGTCACAAGCATATAATGTACAGCATAGGGCATATATTCATTAATATATCTTTGTACTGTGACAGATGGTTACTAGACATTATGGTGATCACATCATAAACTATATAAATCATAAAGTATAAAAAGGTAGAATCACTATGTTGTACACCTGACATTATGTAATACCGTATGCCAAGAATACTTTAACAAAAAATAAAATTAAATAAAAAATTTAAAAAGTAGTCAATCCTGATCATACACACCCACACCTACACTATGAAATGCATTTGGAGAAAAAAAATTCCCAAGAATAGCATGAAAATTTTAAAAAAACTTTCATTTGGTCTATCACTTTACTATCTATCATATTAAAAAAATACTTTGTAATAAAAACAATTGGGGTATTAATACGAAAACTAAAAAAGAATATGAGAAATGAGAAACAGATCCATGGTATAAAAGCATTTATTTTATAATGTATAAAGGTATCATTTCAGGTAGATATAGAAAAGATGTGCTATTCACATATATGTTTCTAAAAATAAATAAATAAATAAAACTGTATCTTCCATCTCACACTATATGCAAATAATAAATTTCAGAATTTCATAAGGATTAGAAAGCTAAATATTAAATAAGTAAGTAAATAAATAAATAAAATCTTCATTTTTTTTCCCCCAAAAATGTTAGTTGGGGAGACATCCCTGAGTAGACATTAATAGAATAAGTTACAGTGGAAAAGGCAGACATACTTGATAAAAGGAAAAAATGTATAACTTTATCAAGCAGTACATGCAACACTATAGGACATATAAATATTTCTGAAAAATATTTCAACATATGATCAAAGTTTAATATTTAATACCATACCTATATGTATATGTGTGTATAAATAGCACTTCCAAATTTTTAAGAAAAAATAAAGAACCTACCAAATCAAAAATTATGTCAAAAAGTATTTCTAATAAGATTTTGCAGTGGTCAATAAATATTTTAAAATGTATATAGCCCTACTAAGAGAGGAGAGGAAGCATCTGTAGAATGCAAAGGAAAGGGCCTGCAGAAATGACCAACTCAGCCGGTTAAAGTCCCTTCCTGACTGCCCTCTCTCTATCCTCCAGGACTCTCCAGCTAACATGTTTTCCCATAGCTACCACTTCAAGGACTCTCCAGCTCACATCTGTTGATTCATGACTTGCCAACCAACTAATGCTCTTCCTTATCTCTGTAGCTGTGTAGGAATAACAAGACTGTATAAAACTGCCTGTTATGTTACAATCAGGGCTCAGCCGTTGGATAGGAATCCACTGAGCCGGTGCAGGAAGGAGAAATCACCTGGGATCTAAATGAATAAGCCATACAATTAGGGAGAAACCCAAGAAATCATCCTGCAATAGCAGAAGGTAAGACGGGGTGAGGACGCCAGTCTGCCTGGTCTTGAGCGGCTAAGTGAGACGGAGGCATCCGCAACAGCAGAAGCCTCTTAAAGGGGCCGCGTCTGAGAGTGGATTTTCACGGTGATGAACCTGCTCCCTCTGAGCATCAGTGCACTGATTCGGCCATGCACAGGGGGCACCGGGGTCTTACAGGGAGATATTGTCCGAGTGAGGGCCTGAGGCGAGACTCACTATGTAAAGAAGGTCCAGCGGTATCTATTGTTCCCTGTTAAGCTCTCCCCCTTACCAGTGCACAGGACACAGCTCCGCCATAGCTGTGACGTCATCAACTGGATAACAGAAGTTGCTCCACCTAGAGGATTTCCTAAAATCTCATCTCCCCCAACTCGTGGCCCCATCTAAGCCACATCCAGGTATATCCTCAGCAAGTCAGGTGATCCTTGCTGAGCAGCACCTAGACTCACACTGGAGGCAGCTGGCCTCAATTTCTGGTGTGGCCTTTTGACTCAACTGTAAGCACAGCATCTGTGGATAGCTTGCTGAATCTTAACAGGTGGCCCTGAAGGGGTAGAGGTTTGGGCTAGGTTTGTCCTGCAGCTGAACCCCTCCTAGGACTGTGCCACTGGACACCTACTTCACAAATCCACACTAATAAGACCAGGAGACTTAGGAGCTTTGCTTAGTACATAGAAACAGACATAGTACATAGTACATAGAAGGCAGCCAAAATGGGAAGACAAAGAAGCAGAAACCATATGAGAGAACAGAACAGAGATCCAGATATAATGGAGTCAAGTAATCTAACAGGTGCGGAGTTCAAAACATTGGTTATAAAGATGCCCAACAAACTTTTGGGAAGTGTACATAAATTCGGTGAGAACTTCAACAAAGAAATAAAAAACATAAAAATGAAAATGGAAATTATAAAAGTCTGAAATGAAGAACACATTATCAGAGATGAGAAGTATATTAAATGGAATAAACAAAGTGAATAAAGAAAAAGATCAAATGCACAATCTAGAGGATAGGAAAGCCAAGGACACGCAATCAGAATGGCAAGAGATAAGATCCCAAGACTATAAAAATAATTTAAGGAGCATATGGGATACTATTAAGGGTCAAAATATCCATCTGATCAGCATAACTGAAGAAAATCAAGATGTCGAACAGCTGTTTGAAGAAATAATGATGGAAAATTTCCCTAACCTGATAAAGGAAATGGACATAAAACCCCAGGAAGCTCAGAGAATTCCAAAAATCAAGGATCCAAAGAGGCCCACACCAAGACACATCATAATTAAAATGCCAAAGATTAAATACAAAGAAAGAATATTAAAAGTAGAAAGAGAAAAACAGATAGTTACTTATAAGGGAAAACCCATAAGACTGGCAGCTGATTTCTCAAAAGAAACTATACAGGACAGAAGGACTTGGCGAAAAATATTTGACAGGATGAAGAACCAGGATCTACAACCAAGAATAATTTATCCATCAAAGCTATCGTTTAGAGTTGAAGGACAGATAAAGAGCTTCCCAGACAAAAATAAACTAAAGGAATTTATCATCACCAAGCCAGTATTACAGGAAATGTTAGAGGGACTTCTTTAAGAAAAAAAATATATATCAAAAACAGGAATAAAGAATGGTAACAACTACATTCCTATCAATAAGTACCTCAAATGGAAAAGAATTAAGTGTTCCAACCAAAAGATAGAGTG
>NW_006431288.1:3288941-3309862 GCF_000325575.1 Pteropus alecto
GGCGGGGAGTTTGGGGACTTGGATAATAGGGTGAAGGGTTAAAAAAGTACAAATTAGTAGCTGATGGATGGTCACAGGGATGAGGAGCATGGCATAGGGAATGAAATTAGCATTAATACGTTGGCTAGGTGGAGGATCAGGGGAGGGAGGGAGCAAATTGGGGGGATCATTTTATGAACTGTATAGATGTCTAACCAATGTACTGTATACTTGAAACTAATTAAAATAAATAAATTTTTTAAAAAGTAAAATAAATAAATAAATAAAACTGAACTACCTTCTTAAACCACATACAAAAATAAACTAAAAATGAAGTAAACAATTAAATGTAAGAGCAGAAACTGTAAAACCAGAAGAAAACATAGGCAGTAAACTCTCTGACATTGATCTTGTCAATGTAATATTTTTTCTTATATGATACCTCAGGAAAGAGAAACAAAAGAAAAAATAAATAAAAGGGGGATTATATCAAATTTGAAAGGTTGTGCACAGCAAAGAAAATCATCAATAAAACGACTACAACCTACTGAATGAGAGAAGATATTTGCCAATGATACATCCAATAAGGAGTTAATATCCAAAATTTATAAAGAATTCATACAACTTAACCTGATAAATATTAACAATCCAATTAAAAAATGGGCAGAGGACCCGAACAGACACTTCTCCAAAGAGACAAATGGACAATAAACATATGAGAAAATGCTCAATGTACCTATTCATCAGAGAAATGCAAATTAAAACTACAATGAGATATCACATCCCACTTGTCAGAATGGCCATCACCAACTATAAATCAACTAACAGTGTTGGTGAGGATGCGGAGAAAAGAGTACTCTTGTGCTCTGTTGGTGTGATTGCAAATTGAGAAGCCACTATGGAAAACAGTATGGAAGTTCCTCAAAGAATTAAAAATGGACCTATCATATGACCCAAAAATTTCACTTCTAAGTATTTATCTAAAGAAATCCAAAACACTAATTAGAAAGATCTATGGACCCCTATGTTCATTGCAGTTTTATTTACAATAGCAAAGATATAAAAGCAACATAAGTGTCACTGATAGATGATTGGATATAGAAGAAGTGATACATATTTATAATGGAATATTACTCAGCCACAAAAAAGAATGAAATCTTACTATTTGCAACAACATGAATGGATCTGGAAGGTATTATGCTAAGTGAAATAAGTCAGACTGAGAGAGACAAACACCATATTATCTCACATGTGGAAACTAAAATAAATAAATAAATAAAAATAAACAAATGCATAGATATAGAAACGTTTTCATAGTTGCCAAATGGGAGTGGGGTTGGGGAGTAGGGTGAAAAAGATGAAGGGATTAAGAAGTACAAATTAATAGTCACAAAATAGCCATGGGGATATAAACTAAAGCATAGAGAATATAGTCAATAATACTATAATAACTATGTATAGTACCAAATGGGTACTAGACTAGTCAGAAGGATTACTTTGTAAATTATATAAATATCTAACCATTATACTATACATCTGAAACTAACATAAAATAATATTGAATAGCAACTCTAACTGAAAAATTTAAAAGAAGGAAAAGGTAAAGAGGAGTAAGAGGCTCGAATTTCCAGGTATAAAACAAATAAGTCATGAAGATGTGGTATATAGCATAAAGAATATAGTCAATAAGATTGAAATAGCATTGTATGATGTCAGATGGTTGCTGGACTGTAATGGTTATCACTTCTTTAGGTATATAAATGTCGAGTAACTATAATGTATACCTGAAACTCACACAATATTGTACGTTAGCTATATTTTAATAAAAATCTTTTTAAAAAAGAAAGTAACAGTTGACATATATAGAAGATGTTTGAAAATGAATGTTATGGCAGCATTACTGGTAAAACTGGAAACTCAGAATTAACATATATGTCAGCTAATACGTTTCTCGTGTAATGATTGGAGAATATCTCTATACAATACGAAAGCATTCAGCCTTTAATAAAAATTAAGTAGGTTTATAGGAACTGATATGAAATGATTGTAAAACTTATTTACCTGCTGTTCCCTGAAAAAAAGCAAATTGCAGAAACAAAACTTTTTGTATTTTAAAAAGAAAGAAACGGAAAGAAGGAAGAAAAGAAGGGAGGAGGGGAAGAAAGGAGGAAGGGAGGGAGGGAGGGAGGGAGGGAGGGAGGAGGAAGGAAGGGAAGGAAAGATGATTTACATGTGTGAATGTGTGTGTAATTGCTTAGAAAAGGGATTAGAAAGATACATGCCAAGTTGTTTTCACTAGTGGTTTCTGCTGGAGAGGAGAACAGAAATGTTTTGGATTGGAAGATTTAGAGAGGACAGAGATAAACTTTTAGCATTATACTTAATATCAGTAGCTATTTCTTGTCTTTTACAATGAGATGTTCGTATAAAGAAAACAACAATTATACAAAGAAAAGTAAATAATGAAAGTGATGAAATTGAAACTAAATCCACATAAATCACAGAAAATAAATTAAAAACTATGTGCAGCATATTATTGCAGTAGTTGCATACATCACCACAATTAAGTCAAGGCAGAGAAATAGAACATCTGAACTATAAATATGATCACTCACTCTACAGGTCCAGGGTTAACATTTTTGTTAAGAGCACAAATTAATCTTTTATATAAACGTCACATCTTCTATTTAAGGAAAGAGTAAAATTCAATGTTGGATGTTTTCTATATCATGCCAAATACTTTCAGTAAGATTTGCTGGCAATTCACCCCAGAGTTTCAGATTCCCTCTCATTTTACCAACATGAAGCTACATTCTTAACACGAAATTGATCCTAAGTTAATTCCACAGACAGATGCATAGGTAGTTGTGGCAGAAATGACTTTAGGTTCCTGTTCTCTTTTTCTAGTTAAAACATGCACAGCATTGCTCATTACAGTCGATCAGACTCACAAGACTTCATCCTGGGTGAAAATAATAGGTCCCATTGTCCATTAGTAACCAGGTTACATTGTTCTTTCATTGTTGCAGTTAACACCCGTTATTTCCTCCAGGCACCAATATTCCGAATCAGGATCATTCAGCTCTGAAGTAGGCTGAGCATTGTATGTACAGCACTTCTTTTGTCAGAAGAACAGTTCAAGATTGCTTAACATTTCTATCCCAGTTGTTGAGCTGCCTACAAAGGAGTCAGTGGGGATAGCCACAGCAAGAACCCTGTATTTAGAAAGGGAGTTTTGGGTGTCTTGTTAACATGTTCTTACCATGGAACAAGCCTGAGACTCAGATGACAGAAGGATAGTAGCACCTAGATATCAGCTTTCTTTTCTGTTTGTAGTGGGGAACTCTGGGACCAAGAGAGACACCAAACCTCTTATAAATGCTTCCATATACTTCATGCAGAGGCAGCAGAGAGAAGCAGAGGAAGAAGGCTGCAGCCTGCCTGCTGCTGTCTCCAAGCACATACAAGCAGAAGAGTGGGGTCTAAAGAGTGCAGTATTTAATATGTTTTTAGAGAAGCAAAGCAATATACTAGACACTTAAGAACAAAGAAAAAAGTAGTCTCCCTGCTGTCAACAAGTTTAAAACTATCAGTATAATTTTCCAAAAAGTTAAACATTCTTTATATACGAATATTAGGTGAGCACTTGTCAAAGATGTATTTAACTCATTAATGATTGAACCAAAAGAATGATAAATCTAGTTCAAAGAGGATTTGAGAGACTAAGTCAGTTATATACAGGTTCTGAAAAAATGCTAGAATAGGATTGGTAAATTAGATACAAAACTGGTTAAAATCTTGCAGGGCAATAATACAATTACCTCTTCTTGCTTTGGACAAGAATAATTTGCATCGATATCAGTTTTATAAATATTAATATAAAATCTAACATATTAGAATAAAATATTCTAATCAATAATTAGTAGTAAGTAAAAAAAGAACATCCCTAGAGAACTAGTTAAACCTTGAACAGCCTAATAGACAAGTTCAATCGTGACATTGAAAGAACATGCAGTCATCCTTTCAACTATTTTGAAACTATGTTGTTTGTTTCTTACATAGCTATTAGATGGTGGAGAGAAATGACCATACTCATCTACAGAATTACAAAGTGCTATGTTTATATTTACCCAAAATTCATATGTTGAAGCCCTAATTCACAATGTGCTGGTATTTGGAGGTAAGGCCTTTGAGAAGTAATTAGGTTTAGATGAGATTGTGAAGATGACGCCCCCATGATGAGATTAGGGTTCTTATAAAAAGAGACATGAAAAAGATTCTCCTCTGTCTCTCTGTCTCTCTTTCTCTCTCCCCCCTCCCCTCCTTCCTTTCCTCCCTCTTTCTGCCATGTAAGAATAAATGTTTGTTGTTTAAGGTACCCAGTGTGTGATATTTATTATGACAGCCCGAAAGGACTAAAACACAGAGTAAGGGACACCAAGAGATCATCTCTCTACATCTCTCTACAAATGACAAGGAATGACAAGAAGTTAGTATTGTGCAAGGGTTAGGGTAAGTACTTAGAACTCAGCAGAACTGAGTTAATTCTTTACTCTGCCATTTTTCGGATAAAATTAATCTGAGACCCAAATAGTACCTGCTTCACGGAGTAATGAGTAAATGAGATAATCCAAGATAAGTGTTTACAAGATTGCCTAGCACTTACTAGTTTAAAAAAAATGTAGTTGTTGTTACCCCTTGCAACTAAGTTTTATCATCATTCATTATCTGCAAAATGTGGTCAAATTTAATTTAAATAGATTCGACTTGGTAAAAGGAGGGAAACTTCCAAAATAATAATTTTGCAAAGTGAAATTTCTCTCCTGGCTAAAAATGTTGTCCTAAAACTGACTTTCTAAGCATTCCAGAGAAGATTTTAAGCAAGATTGGCTCAAAGATTAAAGCCTTACAGTTCTTTCTGTGAGGAATAAAAGAAATGTGAGAAATTAAGCAGAAGTTAAATGTAATGTTGGTGTTAGATATAAAGTTGATTAGGAGGATATAAAGATAGGGTAAGTAATGTAAGGTAGATCTCCCAAGACTGTTTAAAAAGTCAGATATCACTTTATCTTCATAACGTGTCTGTCATTCTATGATCTGAAAGGGGGCCAAAAATATCTGTTCAACCTACCTCACAGGATGGTATAAAGATAAAAGAAAAAAAAGAAAGAAAATCTCTAAAAGTATGTTCTGCTCATTCAGCTAATGGGATTCTTACCTTTTTACTCTGCTTACTGGGTCAGTAGGAGGCCAGGAAACTCAGGCATTCCACTCTGAGCTACACAATGGTTATGATATTAAGCATCTCTTGAATAAGAACAAGAATCCCCAACCTCCCTTTAGCCTTTTTGTACTGTTTTGTATTTGAGATGCAATGGATACAGTTTATATGCTTTTTAGTTTTCACCTATGTTTTCTGTTGGACAAAAATTAGACATTTGCAGATTTTTTTAAAAATCCCCTAGCTATATGTATTTTTAAATAATCTCATTGAGGTATAACTCATATATTATAAATTCACCCACTTAAGTTGAATTTAATGATTTTTAATAAATTTATAGAGTCGTGCAACCATGACTACTCAGTTTTAAGGCCTTTCCAACTCCCAAAAAGATCTCACAATCTCAATTGTTATTGCCACTTATTTTCCACCCCCAGCCACAGGCTCTCCTAATCTACTTTTTGTCTATAGATTTGCCTTTTCTGGACATTTTATGAAAACAGGATCATACAACATTTTGTCACCTGTTTCTGATGTCTTTTTTATTGAATATTTTTTTCAAGATTCATTCACGTCTAAGCAAGATCTAGTACTTTCTTTTTATTGTTGAATAGTACATTGAATGGAATATCATATTTTCTTTATCTATTCACCATCAATAGACATTTGCATTGTTATCATTTGTCTGATATAAATAATGCTTCTATGAGATTTTGTGTACAAATCTTTTTATGAACTTATATTTTTATTTCTGTTTGGTTGATACCTAGGAGTACAATTGGTGAGTCATATGGTCAGTTTATGTTGAAGATTTTATTAAACTGACAAATTCTTTTTCAAAGTAGCCATGCCATTTCACATCCTTCCCAGCAATGTATGAGAGTTCTAGTCTCTCCACATCTTTAACGACTCTTGTTATAATCTTTTTTTTAATTAAAGAAATGATATCTCATTGTGGATTTAATTTGCATTTTTATAACGAGGAATAATGTTAAGCATCTTTGCATGTGTTTCTTAGCCATCCTCCCCCCCCCTTTTTTTTTTTTTAAGAAATGTCTATTTAGATCATCTGTCTATTTTTAAAGCAGGTTGTTCATCTTATTAAATCATATCTTTTGTTTTTATACTCTGTGCACAAGTCTCATTGGATAAGTGATTTATAAATAGTGTCTTCTCAACTGTGGCTTGTCTTCATTTTTTAAATGATGTCTTTAGGAACTTAAAAGTTTTAAATTTTAAAAATGTCCAATTTTTTTATTTATGAATTATGTTTTTGGTGTCATATCTAAAAACTCTTTGCTTGACGCAAGATTCTAAAGATTTTCTATAATTTTTTTAGTCTAGTTTTATAGTTTTAACTCTACAATCCATTTGGGTTTACAACCCATTATTCACTAATATTTGTGTATGGTGTGAGGCAAAAGTCAAAATTAATTATTTTGCATGTGGCTATCCAATCATCTCAACACCATTTGTTGAAAAAAATATTATTTTCTCATTAAGTCACTTTGGCATCTTTGTCAAAAAATGATAGATCACAATATAAAGATTTATTTTCTAGACTCCACATTCTGGTTCATGAGTTCTATGTATATTGTTGCAGAAGTGCTATCTTTTCCGGATTATTGTAGAATTGTCCAGTATTTTTAATCCCACATCTTGGATATCATCATTTAGAAATCCAAAAATATAAAAATAAAGTTTGTAAACTGTATTTTCTATACACAATTTATAAAATCAAGATTATCACTATGAATATTATGATTTATTTATACAGCCAAATTTGTAATATATTATCACATAAAATGTAGTACTACTGACAATTGTATTAATAACAAAAACCACCTGGGAGCCTACGAATTTGGTACATTTCTTAGAGAAAAGCTACATGTGTGAACAGTTAACAAGTATTAACTTATTCTTATATATAATCCATGTTTAATGACTACATGCACATGAACTAATTGAAGTATGAAAGATATTTTTTATTGTCTACCCATAAATCATTGTCCCTGCCCTCTTTGCTAACAGAACCTCATTTTGTTCAGGTGGTAACAATGTTCTTATAGAAAATAGGCCTCTCTATAGACCTAAAAGTTAAACTTCTATTAGTCTAGGCCAAAGTTCACCAAACATTTTCTGCTTGAAGCCAGATAGTAAATATTTAAATATTTGTTGGCCATAAGGTCTAGTAATAAATATTCAACTCTATCATGATTGTAGAAATACATCCATAGATAATATGTAAATGAATGGGTGAGGCTAAATTTTAATAAAATTTTATTTATATCAATAGCTAACAGGCAAGATTTAGCCTATGGGCCTTAGTTTCCCCGCCTCTGGTATATTTGGGCTATCATGACAAAATACCATCAACTGGGTGTCTGAAAACAGAAATGTGTTTCCTCACAGCTATGGAGGCCAGAAGTTTGGAATCAAGGTGTTGACATGGCCATCTTCTCTCCAAAGGCTCTAGAAAATGGTTTCTTGCCTCCTCCATTTTCTGATCCCCTAGCATTTCTGGCTCGTGGGTGCATCCCTCCAATCTTTACCTCCATTTTCACATGACTTTCCTCTCTGTGTCTCTCTGTGTACTCTCCTCCTCTTGGTATAAGGACTCTTGTCGTTGTATTTAAGATTCACCTTAAATCTAGGATTATTTCATATCGATGTCTTTAACTAATTATATCTATAAAGATCTTATTTTTAAAGAAAGTCACATTCTGAGATTCCAAGTGAGCATAAATATATTTTGGGTTTTTTTTTGGGGGGGGTGGGGAGTGGCATTATTCAACCCACTATATCTAGTCTAGGCCAGTGATGATAATCTTATTCTCCATTGTCATTAACTGTCTAGCAGAGAGCACATGACTCACTTCTAGCCAGTGAGAATAAAAAGGCTAACTATTGGGTGATCTGGGGAAAAGTGTTCTTATTCAATTTTCTAAAGTACAGGCACAACTCATACTTTTCTGTCTCTGGATGTTGACACATGGAAACATGATGCTAAGAGTTGAGGCAGTCACCTATGACCCCAAGGAGAAAGCCAGGATAAGTGCAGGAAACAAAGTCTTCACATCATTAAGATGACAAATTAACTCACTTCACAGTTTCCTAACTCTGATATTCTTGTTATGACAGACAATAAAATTCTTATTGATTAAACCATTGAATTCAGGGTAAATTTACGATTTTACGGACTTTTGTCTGAAGGTAGTCAGTCTCAGCAGCTACAAGTTGAGAGGACAAATCCCAGAATAAAGACATCCACAGAGGAAGAGTCCTAAATTCTGAATTTAAACAATCTTTTAAAATATCTGGCTGGTCCCTGAGCTTCTCATGTGCAGAGACTTTGGCAAGGCATCCAGGTAAGGCTAAAAGGACGAGGCAATAATTTCTATTGTTGCCCATCACCGGGGAGATAGAGTTTGGAGTTCGAATCTTACCATGTGGGCTACTAACTAAAACAAAAACCAAGATATTCTGAGGAACACAACAGACTCCAGAGTTTTGTATCAGTCACAATGTCCAGAACATGATCAAAATGACAACACTGCAAAGAAACAGGAAAATGTGGTCCATAATCAAGAGAAAAAATAATCAATGAAGACCAAACCTAAGACAATTCAGATAATGTAATTAGTAGACAAAGATTTTAGAAGAAGCTAGTATAACTGTGCTCAAGAATAAAAAGAAAAATGCATCAAAAAATAGGAAATCTCGACAGAAAAATATGAAACTATAAAAATACACAAATGATAGTATTTTATTAATTTACTTTATATCTATGAAATAATTCCATATCTGTTTTCTTCGTAATAAAAAAAGCATGTAAAGTTGGTCAACTTAGTGCCATTATCTTGGAGCTTAAATGGCTTAAATAGTATGGTAGCACACTGAGTGAAGAAAACCAAATCTTAACTACAAGAATCTCTATATGTCATTAAGTGAGACGTTTAACTTCAATGGATGTTATTGTGTTCCTCTATTAATCATAAGGTTAGATCTAAATCATCTCCAAACCTTTTGCTACAGATCATGATTTGTTTACAGTCCCAAAACCAGTTAGTATAAAGCTAAGACCAAGATACAGGTCTTCTACTTATCACTAACATCTGAACCAAAAGAACCCGGGAAATCTTAACTAAACATGTATCAGCATATAATCTTTAGTTATTTCTCCGTGAATTAATATAATATAGTTCCAGCCTCAGATTCCAGTTTACTCCATAAAAACCTCATAATGGTCTCATAAAAAGAGTTTAGAGGACCATTGAACCACATGCTGTAATTGAGAGTAAACAAAAGTATTACTTCTCTCTCAATCTAGATTTAGCAGAATTGCATTTGGAAAGCAAAACAATTCATATTACACCAAGTTCCAGGAATACTTGAGTATCAAAAACACTTTTAAAGTCATTCCTATGAAACCCATCAAAAATAAAGTGGGTGGTGACCGAATTGAAAATTTAATCAGAGAGAGGTTCTATTTGTGAGTCTGTGCACTTTAAAATCTATTTTTTTAATATACTGTAAGCCTAAAAAAAGGAATTTTTAAACTTTTGATTAGATACTGAAATGTTAAACTCTGATGGAAAAAAAGTTATTTATAATTTATTGCTTTGCCTTTCCTTTTTATAGAGAATAATTATTTATTTAATTTTCCTCAAAGTTTGTTTTTTCTCCTATGACAAACAAGTGCCAAAAATGAGGACAAACCAAATACATAAATTGCTAAAAAGTGGATGTGTATTTTAAAACTTCACTGTTTTTCATTTCACTGTGTGCTAAGCTGACAGCTCTGGTTATCTTCAGGGAATCTGTGGGCTGGTGTTGGTATACCAGCTTTCCAAACACAGCTCAGCCACAACTTCCCATTTTAGTCCAGGGCACCACTCGCTAGCCCTGAATCCTCAAATGTTCTTGTGATGACTATATCCTTACATGGCATAAGCTTTGCCATAGATAAGAGACCTATATGTCCACAAGTAACACAGAAATATCTCGTACAGATGGAGATGAAAGAAAGCCAAAATATGAATGTTTGGGGACAGAGCCTACATGTGAATTCAAACACACGTTTTGTCTAGTGATGATATTAATGAGATTTTGGCTGTAGATAAAAGGAAATCCATTCACACAGGAATCTAGTGGGAGGAAAAGAAAATTCATGTCCACTGTGGTTTAACAGAATCACATAATCTTGGGTTTGGAAAGAACTTTAGAGGACATCTAATCCAAGTACATTCCCCAAACAGAAATCCTGCAAGTTTGCAGTTCTCTTTAGGATTTTAGGAATTGATATTTGAAGAGGCGAATTAAGGCTTACTAGTTACCAGGGTAATTAAAGTTGCAGAGCTTTAGAAATCAAGTTTCATTTTGTTTTTATCCTAATTGCCTCAGGGTTCTGAATTCTGGGTTTTAAAAAGTCATTTTGAACATATTCACTGATATCATGTCTCAGATATGTATTACTAAAAATATAGTGTTAATTCATCAATGGCAGTCTATTATAAGCCAGTGTGTTCCTACCTTGTGCTGTTGTGAGATATTTTTAAAATCATAAATAATTTCTGAGCTAAAGGGATTCATAATTTCAGCTTAGCAACAAATATATATATATATTCCAACACAGGCACTTTGTTAAATTTTCTCACAGTCAAAAGTGCTGATAATATTAGAAAGTGTGATCAGTATATATTGAGCATTGAATGTATGCTGTAAAAGAGTAAAGAATTTTAGAATTATTAAGCTGGGGAAATAGAAGCCAGGGGTAGAATTCAACTATTTTCTAATATATTAAACTTATCTTAAATAAAATGCTTATTAATTACTATTAATGTTATTCCAGAAGATAGAATAAAAAAGTAAAGTATAAAGAAAAAGAAATAAAAACATTCATATTCGCATATAAGTATGATAGAAGAAATTATTTATTTAAAAAAAGCTATATCATGATCTCTTTGGAGAATTTTAAGAATAAATCAAACATTTATTTATCTTGACCAGACTGAAAAAAAACACTTTTGATGGCAAATATGTCACTTGTCACTTATCAGTGTCACCTCCTTTAATATTATAAAAAGAGACAGAGTGGTCCAGAGTTGTATAAAAGGAATGAATGATCCTTAAGAGTTTCAATTTGTTTCATCTCGTTTAGAGAGAGAAAGTAAGGAACTATGAGATCTACTTTTTTTCCCCAAAAAGGACTATTTATTTTTACCCTTGGAAGTTTGCATTATAACAATATGTTCTCGTATGACATAAAAGACATTCTAAATCCAAAGTTTATTAGTTAAAACCCAAAGTTTGTTTTTGCCTCCTTCACTAAACTAAAAAACACTCTTTTCTCACAAAGAGAAAAAGAAAGTTAACCACTGATTCTTGAAAGTCTGGAATAAAATATTCTTGTCAATGCAGATCTTAAAATACAATATCTCACACTGCTACCAGATCACCCTGAATATAGGGTCAGTTTCCTTAGAACAGGAAATACCAAAGAAAGGTAGTGTGAATTCTTTTATTCTTTATTTAAACCCAGCTTTTTTTTTTTTTTTTTTTTGAGAGGCTATCTAGTTTCCAGAAGTTCCAACAACAGTCTTATGATTCCTACATATTTTATTTCTGGGTTATATACTAGGTTCAATTTAGGGGTTTCCTTCACATGTAATGAATATTCTCTCTTAGGAAAATCAAACTCCAACAAGATTTTTGACAAGCATATGCATGATACAATTTAAGGGTGTCACAAACCAATTTTCTGTCTACAATTGCTTAAAATAATTCTCCAGTTTGCTCTTAGTGTTGCTTCCCCTTTTAATTGCCCCCAGAAAACAGTTGAGAATGTGCACATAATTGGAAAATAATAATAATAACAATTTATAACAATGTCTTCTATATGTCAAGTACCAAGCAAAAGTGCCTTACAGGAGTAATGCCAAATGGTAAACTAGGAAACTTTGTATCTTCATTCCCCCACTGAAAAGTAACAAAATATTATAGATGGACTAAAATAATTTTATACAAGCTCTGGAAACTAGTCAAAGATCTATAGCAAACAAGTGAATACTCAATCAAGAAAAAGCCACATTCGAATGGTGAGAATTTTTATGGTACTTTTATTTACCTTTGTCTCTCCCCCTCCCTGGTGAGGTGCAGTTGGGAAGAAGTGTCATTCCTAGTTTCCTCCCTGGGTCTGGAAGGGCAGAGTAGAACATTTTTACAATGTTTTACTCTTTCTGTGGGCTATGTAAAGGGACTAGTTCCTACCCCCATCTGTTTTTGAGATCAGGTGGGAAATGGTGACATAGTTTGGATTTCAGGTTGGTGGACGCCATGGAAGGCAGTGGCAGGCACTGCAGTAGGTAAAAATGACAAAAGACTACAGACCTGCAGATACCTGGTAGCAAGAGATTAAATGCAAAAGAATGTGATAGAAATCTAAGGCCCCAGAAGAAAATGGAGTGGTACTATTTGAAAAATTAAGACACTTAAAAGTAGCTATTTATTTAGGAAAAATCTGAAAACAATCTTACAAACACCTCAAAAAATCTCAGAAAAGACTTCAGAGGACCTTAAATTTTCACCCCAGGCTAGTCTCAACACTCAGAAGCCCACTAATTAGTGATGATCTTCCATGTCAGTCTGCAAAGATTAAGGAGGTAGCTGTGCTTTCAAATGCTCAAATTTCAAGAAAATATTACAAGTCATACAAAGACACAGGAAAACATGCCCTTGTAGAGGAAAATACAATCTGCAAAAAACTGTCCCTAAAGATTCAGTTATCAAACTTACTAGGCAAATACTTTAAAACAATGGTCTTGCATATGCTCAAATCTCTAAAGGAAAGTATGAACAACAACCAAAAAATAAAAATAAATAAAAATAAATAAAGGAAACCAGGAAAATAATATATGAGTAAAATGAGAATATCAACAAATAGAATCATTGCAAAAAAATACTGAAATTCTGGAGATTAAAAACACAATAACTAAATTGAAAATTCATTAGTAAAGTTCAACATCAGACTTGAACAGGCAGAAGAAAGAATCAATAAACTTGAAAAGTAATTTGAAATTATTGATTTTGAAGAGCAAAAAGGGAGAAAACGCAGAAAAGTGAGCAGAATCTAAGAGACTTATGAGACACCATTAGACATATCAATACGCATATTGTGAAAGTTCTGAAAAAAAATCGAAAGATTATTTGAAAAAATAAGAGCTGAAAAATTTCCCAAATGTGAAGAATTACATGGATATACAAATAAAAGAAGAAATCTAAGCAGGATAGTCCCAAAGAGACTCACATCAAGACAGATTAGAATTAAACTGTCAAAAAACAATGACACAGAGAGAATCTTGAAAAGAGCAAGAGAAAGGACTCATGATGTACAAATGATCCACAATAGATGATCAGTGGATTTTCAATAAAAACTTCACAGGCCAGATGAAGTGGGATAATATGTTTAATAAACTGAAAGAAAAATAAACAAAACTATCACTCAAGAATGCTATATTCAGAAAAAAATGTTTCAAACATGAGAAAGAAATCAAGACATTATCAAGTAAATAGTAGCATAAGGAGTTCATCACCTCTACACTTTCCCCAGAAGAAATACTAGAGAGAGTCCTTCAAGTTGAAATAAAAGGACACAACACAGTAACTCAGACCCATATGAAAATATTATAATCTCCAGTGAAAGTAAATACAAGGAAAAAATTTTAAAATGGTACTATTGTAATTTTGGCTTGTAATTCCAATTTTAATTAACATATAAGATTTAAAAAGCTATAAATCTATGTTAACGTGTATACAACATATAAAGATATCACTTATTAATAACATAAAGTGGGAGGGGAAGAATAGATTTTCTGTATGTGATTTAATTTAAGTTGAACACAATGGGAAACAGAAGTGAAAAACATGAGGGACAAAAACGTTCTAAAGCACGCAGAAAAAAAAACTTAATGGCAAAAGTAAGTTCTTTCCAATAATTATTTTAAATGTTGTGCAAAATGCACACAGGATCCCTGCCCTTAGATAACTTACAGATTTTGTTCTTGTTCTTTCTTTTCGAGTGCAAAATGTGATAGAATGCATAATATGAATGGGAGTTTTCATGGATTTACTAGGCACCCTTCATGTTCACACCTGATTTTAACAATCACTTGCACTACTCCTGTCTACATTCTCAGATCTCTGAGCACTTACAATGGCCCAAGCGCTAGATTAATAATACTTTTAAAGAGGGTAGGAGAATCCTCCAAAAATCAAAGAAAAAGACCAGAAAGGGAACTAAGAATTCTTGAGTACTGCCTCTTGCCCCCATGGAAGGCACTTCTGACAACTTATTTAGTCAATACTTATAACACCTCTGTGTCAAATAGTAGTTCTCATTTCACCAAACTGAGCAAAAGGTAAATAGTCTGCCTAGTACCTTGTGCCCCAAATAGCAGGGCTGGTAGGTGAGCCAAGATCTCTGACTTTCCGGCCTTTACCTGCTACATTATCAATCTTTAGTGTCTTGCGGCACTGACTAGTTGTTTAGGGCTTCCCCTCATTCTCTAAGCTGAAAAGAGACAACAGCAAATGCAATGTTGTGAATCAATCTGGTGTCCTAACCTTGGGAAGCAGTGTGGAAAAGGGAAAAGAGTGGAAACTTTGTTTATACAATAATAGATTATTTGTATAACATATTTACAATCACCTCGCCATAGACCACTACCTACCTCTGAAATTCTCAATTTGACCTGGCAGTTTTGCAATTCTCTCATCTCTACAGTAGGGATGGCAAACAGTATCTCATGTAAGGTGCCTGGTACCTAGCACATAGTCAAAGCTCTCAGTAAATGACACCTTAGGGTGACAATGGCTGGCTGCAAATTTTGGTGTTATTTGAAATAAATTAAAAGTTTTAAAACAAGTGAGAAAATTCCCTTGCCTTTCACTGATGGCAAAATCTAATTAAGACTTCATGGAATTCTTGCAGCCACCCTCTCCACAGTCAAAGCACAGTACTGTGTTTGTTGAGCATCTCCCATAAGTTAAATCTACATGGTTCCCAGACCTCTGCCAATATGACTCCTTTCCTAGAGAAGAAAAAAGAATCCAGCTTGCAGACAATGGAAGCTGAGTGCTGTGAGGAAAACTGTGTATGGCAGTAGTGAGGTAGGAGCTACATCGGGACCCCTCTCCGGAGCCACTAAAATGAAAAACAGCCTTGAATAGTAGCTTTGACATGCTGAAGTAGTTTTGTGATTTAAAACTTTCTGCTAAAGCAAAAAATAAAGGGGATGGAGAAAGTCCCCAACATAGGCATGCACAGAAGGACAGCTAGTGTGATCTAGAATTTACCTTTGCTTCATTATATGATCATTATAATAAATTAGCATTGCGGTTAAGGCTGTACCCATCATGCAACTGATGCCATGACAGTTCCGAAAAGCACAAACATGGCAAAACAAAAAACAAAACAAAACAAAAAAAACACCTTCTTTCCATGAAGAGACCACCACAAATCATGAATATTCCACCCCTTAGCTAGATTAATGGATAAAACCCCCAAACCCACAACAGGACAACGCAGCAGCTCTCTCTCAAGCCTGCCTGCTATCCTGTCTAAGAGCATACTTTTGCTTGTACTTTGGGGCTGACAGCTTTTGACAGCATGATCTCCCTTCTGAGAGTTAGTGTACTTTGTCTTCAAGGCTGACCGCTCTTGGCAGCCTACTCTTCCATCTGAGAAGTATACTTTTGCTTTCAATAAAACTACCCTGCTTATAAACTGCTGGGTGTCTGCCTTCAATTCTTTGTCAACCAGCTGCCAAGAACCGAGGTCTAGGAGTTCCAGGACTCCCCAGGATCGGTAACAGCAGTGGCAATTCTCCCACAGTTCCCAGCATACTCAGTTCCCAGGGCATCTGCCATCAGAGTTCTGAATCCCTGAAACCGGAGACATTGGCTCCTGCTGTTGCTATGAAGTGTGGGCAGAGCCCCCAAACTTTCTAGGACTTAGCCAGTTGCAACATTGTCTGCAGGGCCTCGGGTCTATTCAGAGCTGGATGACTGCCTTTGGTAGACTCTCACAGTCAGGCTTAACAGTGACAGGTGAGCCCTTGGGAAATTGTCCAGAGCAAATGGAATTAGAATACAAAATCATGTTTGGCCTAGAGCTCTTCCAGGCACCCTGGTCCCCAGAGAAAATGAGTTCCACTGAGATATACAGGAGAAAAAGTCTTCTTGACAAGCATTTATGAGAACATTTCTGTTTATTTTCCCCTAGCCCTTTTTTATACCTTCTGAAATTATCAGTCACCCCTCCGTTTAGAAGTGAGGGTGTAGATAATCAGTATAATTAGCAACTCTGCTTTCAGGGTGAGGACAGAGGATATGATGGAAAAAAAATAATTACTGATGACTAGAAATGTGCATCATTAAATATCAGCACCGACCATAGGGCAAGAAGCAGAGTGAGCACCCAGGAGCAGAAGGTCCACCCTGACCAAGAATAGGAGTTGGCAGTATACTTCTTCTCCTAGTAAAAATTCTGATCAGCTCATTCATGCTAAGGTATGGATTATCAAACAAGTGCTATTTCTCTCAGAAATATTTGTATCTCAATGCCTTCTCTGGATTGTTGACAATCCCCTGAAATAACTAATGCAAATGCCACTCAACTCATTTCTTTTTCTCCTGCTTTACCCTACTCCAGCTTAAGCCCACTTCAATTCACTCTACCTATTTTCACCTCTTTGCTTTTCCTTAACAATTGCTTCAAACGTTTTATCTCATCACAACAAACCTTTCAGGAGTTCTTGTTTTCAGGGAGAATCCACAATTCTAAATTTGACCTTCATTCTCCTCAGTCTGATCTCAATTGCCTGTTGAAGCTTGTCAATACCCTTATCCCTAACATAAAGGTTCCCCTATAGCTAAACTGTCCCCTTGCTGTTGTATGATTAAACCTCAGGTTTTTATGAATCTTGTCTTGCACCGATGTTCCTTCTGCTTCTTCTTCCTTTCTTCTTTCCTAAAATTTTACTCATTCTTTAGGGATCTTTCAGATCTAAAACCTCAGTGAAACTTTTTCTGCTCTTTCACAATAATCTCTCACCTCTAAACAATTAAAAACACTTACTGTCTGTGATAGCTAGACAGCATTGCCTTATATTTGTCATCTTTTTATTTGTTTACATTTAGTCTTGCTAAATTACACTATAATCAGCCATTTGAAGTTGCGAACTGATTTATCAGCCCTGCAATCGCAGAGCAGCAACAAGAGGTTGACTCTATGCATCTGGACTGAGACTCGCTCAACTCTAAGAAACTTGAGATTTTTTTAAGTCCCAGAAGCCACGTTTGGATTCTCACATTGAAAGAAAACAACACGATTTTCTCACAAAAGAAACATGCATCACAGCTTTTGACCGTCACTCCCTTGAGAATGAGCTCTAAGACTGAACTAATGAGTGTATTAGAACTAATTAGACTAATATGAAATTATTTACTTAATCTGGGGACAATCTCACAGTGGAGAAATTCCCCAGGGAGGAGCTGACCAGAGTATGAAAAAGCAGCATAGCTTTCCTCATCCCTGTGATCAATGCAGGAGCACACAGCTGGTCCCAGAGAGTCAGGCAGATATCACTTGGAATGAGGGCAGCTAAATTGGCAAAGTGTTATATCCTTCCTTGCTCTTGTCTCTGTAGCCCCAATCAGCAGTAAGATTTCTGGAGACTGAACAGTGTCATGAGTCTGCCAGTCATCTTGATGTGGGCTTGACAAGGAGCACATCTGACCAAAAGAGCTCATCTTTCTGTTCTGCAGTTTGTGCTTTGGCAAACCCTACCAATTGGCTGACTTTTGGAGAAAGAAAATGGAAAGAGCAACTGACTGTTGAAAGGAAACAGGCATAGTAATGCTGCCCTTTATGCCTTGCTTTAGGCAAGCACATATTTGCATTCACAGAGATGCTTGAGAAGGGTTTCTTGGCTAGACAGATCATTCAGGGTCGATGTAAACAAACCTGGTTCCTAACACAGACTCTGACAAGGCAGAGAGTTGGCAAATTCTATTCCTTCAGCTGTCCATCAAATCAACAAACTACATTCCTACTATGAATAAGGCCCTCTGTTGAATGTTATCATGTTGAAGGAGTTAAAAAGCAGGCTAAAACATGGCCCCTGTTCTTAAAGACATTACAGTCTATCTGGGAAGCTATGACCCAACCACATTAAAGATAGCTAACTATATGGAGAAAGAGTAGTCAGAAAAACAAACAAACAAACAAACAAAAAATGGAAAAAGTAGTAGCATTGAAGTCAGAATTTCAAAGAAAGATTTGAGAGAAACAGAAGAAAGGAAGGGAGAGGTAATCAAAAGGATATGTAAAAGAGTGAAGAAGCTCTTTAAATATTGAAATGGAATGTTCTCTAAGAAATATTGTTAAGTAAAAGCCAAGATACAGAATAAGGTATATTATATGGTAATGTGTGTTTGTGTATGTGTGTGTATGTGCGTGTGTGTGCGAGAGAGAGAGAGAGAGAGAGAGAGAGAGAGAGAGAGAAAGAAAGGGAGAGAGTATTTACTTATTTTTGCATAGGAGATTATTTTTGGAAAGATGTTAAAAAAATGATTATATTGATTACCTTGGGAGAGAAGAACTGGTTAGCTAGAGCATAGAAATGGGAGGACATTTCACAGATATTTCATATCTCTCTCTCTGATTTTTGAATTTTAAAACATGTGATTATAAAAAGAGAAAAAAATGGAATGAGCAAAAGAATACTCACAACATATTTATATATTACTCAAGCTGAAACAGAAAGTTTATGCTAGAAATATCTGGGAAACAGAGTAGTAAAATGGAAAGAGGTCATGAGTGCCCTTGAAGGTGGGCAAAAATCAAATAAGTTATATTAGGAATATGAATATAGGTATGAAAGAATAGGTTGGATTAGAAGATGTTGAGAGCAGAAGGCTCCAGCAGCAGACCAAGAGTATGTTTTCAGGGTCTAGATTGAGAGTAGAAGTGAGAATGCAAAGTTAAGTTTGATTTTTTTGCTACTGGCAAAAAAGACAACTGAACCCTTTTAACACACTTTCTTTCAGAATATGAGGGTCTTTTAGTTACTTTTCTTTTCTGCACTAATCCTCAAATACTCTGTAAATGTCAGAAGCCAGGCCAAACCTTTGCATGATGAACTTTGAATAGCAAGACGTGGCCTTTTAAATAGAAACACATTTCTCTACATTATCGTCTCATAATTACAAAGAAATAGGAAACAATGGGCCATGCTTTTTGGAGAAAGCAATATTACTTATTTGGCCCAAGTCAGGTACAAGACAGCCCTGACGGGTTTTAAAGAGCAACATTTTAGAGTCACTGCTACCTGACCAAAGGTGAAAAACAGGCTCTCTCTCTACCATGAACCACGTTACTCTTCCTGACATAATTATGCGACCCAGGTCAGCCAAACCACAGTGTTGGGCTTAGAGCCACAGCCTTCCCATGCTCTGTCCTGTGCTATTTTTAGAAGGCTGTGAGTGCTCTTCTGGCTGCATCACCCTTCCTCAGTGGGTATCTTGCTGAATATTAATGCTGAGACTGCCAGCAGAGCCCCATATAGTCCCCATATCCATCCAGAAATAGACTGTGGCATTTATATTTTGTCTTTTTACTGCAAGGAATCCTTTTACTTTTCTCATCTCAAATCCTCCAATGTCTGACAAATGAAAGTCCAAGATTGACTGAAAATATATGTGAGCAGACTCTGCAGCTATTGGCAATATCCTCTCCTGGTTGTGGAGATATTGACATGATCCTACCTACTAACCTGGGCCAAGAACATGGTTTGCAGTCACCCTTCTTGCCCACCGTCAGTTCACCCCACCTCCCCACATACAAATGGCCCACGGCTAACCAAGGGGCAAAGAACCATAAATGTTATGCTTTCTCAGTGCCTGGGACTGTCTCTCCCTCTGGCCCATTCTGGGAGCTCACAGAGACCGAGGCATCCGCAGGTAAGATGAGTCTTATCTAGACCACATCTGGATATTGACTTTGGCCTTCTCTTAATAGATAAACTCTCACCCCAAGCAGGAAAGTAGGCCCAGGAGGATTGATAGCAGAGAATAACAACACCGGAACTTAACCCAGTCTCAAATTTTAAATAAACCCAGATATGGAGGGCTGAGGACTAGAAGATGTCCTCCATGGAAAACAAAGCCCATTATGTCTATTTAATAAAAGAATGCTAGCTATCTTTAGCAGTATTGAAGTCTGTGAAAATGTTGTTCTTATTTTAAAATTGTGATTCTAATTAAGTTTGCTGACTTCAGAGTTGTCCGTGGTTTTAAATTATTTGAACCCTAAAACTTTTAATGTTGAATTGCTGAGTCTGTACTTAGAGGAAGACAAGAAAATAGAGGTTGGTTGATGAACAGGGATACATCATATTTTGTCACTGCAAAAATATCTAGAGAACGAAGGAAAACAAAATTAGAGGAGAATCAAGGAGAAAAAGGAGTCATTTGGAGATCTCTATGTATAGTCTTCCCAACTGTTCCACACAAATGGAAGAATTAAGTCTCATAGGACTGGTTTAGGCCATTTCTATTTTTGTTTTCTCTTTCTTTCTTTCTTTCTTTCTTTCTTTCTTTCTTTCTTTCTTTCTTTCTTTCTTTCTTTCTTTCTTTCTTTCTTTCTTTCTTTCTCTCTCTC
>NW_006431288.1:3309892-3343953 GCF_000325575.1 Pteropus alecto
TCCCTCCCTTCCTTCCTTCCTTCCTTCCTTCCTTCCTTCCTTCCTTTCTTTCTTTTTCTCTCTTCCTCAACATTTTGTTTTGAAAAATCTCAAACCTACAAAATAATTGAAAGAATATTATAATGAAGATTTACTTAACAATAGCCAAGATATGGAAGCAACCTAAGTGCTCATCAATGGACAATTGGATAAAGAAGCTATGGTTCTTATATACAATGGAATATTACTCAGCCATTTAAAAAAATGATATTGTAACATTTGCAATGACATGGATGGACCTACAGGCTATTATGCTGAGTGAAATAGGTCAGACAGAGAAAGAGAAATACCATATGATTTCACTTACATGCGGAATCTAAGGAACAAAAAGAACAAACTAATCAAAAACAGACACAAATATAGAGGACAATCTGGTGACAGTTGAGGGTTGGGAAGCTTGGATAGTGGAGTGAAGGGTTAAAGAAGTACAAATTAGTAATTGATAAGTGGTAATGGGGATGGGGAGCACAGCATAGGGAATGCAGTTGCCATTAATGTAATGGCTAAGTGGAGAGCCAGAGGAGAGAAAGAGCAATTGGGGGGATTGTTTTATAAACTATATAAACATCTAACCAATGTACTGTATACTTAAAACTAATAAAATTAAATTACAAAAAAAGATTTACTTAATTTTCACTCAGATTCAACCAGTTGTTAACATTTTGCCACTTATGCTTGCATTTTCCATGTACCTGTCCTCTCTCTCTCTGTCCTCCACAAAACCATTTGAAAGTACATTGCAATCATGATTAAATTTTATCCCCCAATACTGTAACAAGTATCTAAGAGCACTATGATAATTCTCAAGAAAGTTAACATTGATACAATAATATTTTCCCATCTACAGATTATATTCAATTCTTCAATTCTCCCAATAATGTCTTATGTAGTTAGTCTTTTATCCTTATTTGATCCAGAATCAATAAAAGATCATGCATTATATTTATTTGATATATTTCTATAACCTCTATTAATCTAAAACAGATCCCTACCATTTTTAAAATCTTTTACTATTTTGACATTTTGAAGAGTTCAGGCCAGTTATTTTTTAGATCATTTCACAATTTAGATTGACACAATTATTTTCTCATACATAGATTCCAGCTAAACATTTTTAACCCAGAAGACTACATAGGTGATGTTGTGACCTCTTAATACATGATATCAGGAAATACAGAATGTAGTTTGTCCCATTATTGATGATGCTTAATTATTCAGTTGGTGCTTTCTAGATTTTTCCATTGCAAAGTGTTACATATTTTCATTTGTAATTAATATATAATCTGTAGAGGGGTGATGCTTTGAGACTATATTAATATTCTGTTCCAATTACATTCACCCTATAGTTTTATCATCCATTGATGATACTTGTCTAAAATTTTTTGGTGATTATAAAATGTTTACAACATAATTCTATCATTCCTTTTTATATCTATTAGCTAGCATTCTTCTATAAGAAAAGCCCATCTCTATTTTATATAGTAATATTATAGACTCAGAAATTACTTTTTATTTAGCTTATTGTTATAATCCAATGATATTATTATTCTTTTTAATGCTCAAATTTTACCGAAGTTTGGACATTGTGACCCTCTTTAAGTTGTCTCCTCTGTACTTTGAACACCTTCTTATTAGTTTTTGAGCACTTCCTTGCTATTAGGTATAAGGTATTTCAGGATCACTTTGAATTTCTTATGTCTCAGTCCTAAAATCGACCAACCATTAATCCATGGTGTCCTGGCTCCTTTTAGTGGCTACTAGCTAGTCACAAAAATGTATACATATATATGCCATTAGTTAATCTAATGCCACTTTTAATCTAATTAGAAGATATTTTTGAGGCCATCATGTTTTGAGGAGTTGGACTTCACTGGAGAGTCTTTCAGTGTTTTTTGGGTCACATTTCTTGCTCAATGAAGTGTATCTGAAGGGGTGTGGAGGAAGGGGTCCCAGATTATTTCTGAACATATCATTATAGAGAAGGGATCTGTAATGGCCATCTCGGGTCCCTGGCACATCTGTGGAGCTCGACTTGTAGCCAGTGCATTGAAACTACACAGACTGAGCAGGTGGGAAGACTGGCTTCCCAAGCTATCTGGACACTGATAACCTGAAGAAGAGAAGAGAGACACTATGCAAAATTACAAAGTAAACATACTTAGCACGATATTTTTTAGAAATTAACACTTTCATAAGAATATGATCTTTGAAATCAGAATGGATTAAAATAGTTGAGAATGGGCAAAGCTAGAAATAATTAAGTCAAAGCTATTACTGACCAGCTAAGAAAAGAAAGAGATAGGTCTTTTATACATAAAAGGACCCCCTTTCTTCCTCCCTTTCTTAATATTGTTTTCTCTGTTTTACTTGTTCTTATTATTTTATCTATTTTGTTTGATAAGTAAATTCCTTTATTTCTTGTCATTATAAATAAACATTAAATTCTTTATGTAAATATTAATTTAATATACCTTGGGAGAGCTTAGGTGGCCAGTCCCTGCCTGAACTAGAGTGAATGGTATACATGTTTCAAGTCAAGAATATCATAATCTCCTAGAAAAGAGCAGCACCCAGATAAGAACATACTCAGACTCTTAGCACAGATTGTGTAATTACAGGCTGTCATTCATTTCTCTAATTTTATCAGATCACTTATTTCCAAAGTGAGCAACTAAATATGCTATCTATTTACAAATCCAAAAATCTTTATTAATCAACAATTATTTATCTGTAACTGTTCTAGGCAAGCATGGCTATCTTCAAAGAGATTATAGTTTAATACATAAGAAAATAAGAAATAGACAAGTATACTGCATTATAGTAAGTTTAATACAGGTAAAATTGTAGGGTGCTAGAGAAGCACAGAAAAGGCATCTTAAAAGCAGACTAGGGCTAGGAGCATGGAGCACGCTGATGGTATTCCTGGAGAGGCAGAGTCCTAAAGAAGAGTAGGGTTGTTAGAAGCACAGCAGGACAACCCAAAGGGAGGCAGAAGCATATTAACTTATGGAGAAACTACAAAGAATCCCATCTACTTATAGTGATGGTAAGTGAGTGGGGAGACTGGTGATATATGAGCCTGTGAAGGTGAGTAGGGAGCCAGATCTCAAATGCCATGCTCTGAAGTTTAGATTTTTCCCCTGGAGGCAGCCAGGAGCCCTTGAAGCATGACAAGCAGGGGAGAGACACAACAGGCTCTGCATTATAGGCAAACCACTCCTGATGTGCACACAGGTTAGGAATATATTTACCTAAACAATGCAAGGATAATGTGGAGCTGAATTAGGATACTGGCAGTGGGTGAGAACAGAAGTGGAGAATTGCCAGAATATTTGAGAGACTGAATTAATAGTATTTGATGACAGAAGCAGTGGAGATGGGTAGTGAGAGGAAGCGGTCCTAATGTTTAGTTTTTAACCTTAATTTTACATCATCACTATTAAGAACTCCAGAGCTGAGATGTTTTTCTATCTGTACAGTCTAAGTACCCCATAAACAGCCATGGATATGTACAACCATGAATCCCTTTCAGGGTGTCAAAGTGAAAAAGCCAATAGATTGTAAACACCCTGGGACCCATTTCACTTAGGTTGCCCTCTGAGACTTGGCTTGAATTTATGTATTTCAGACTCATTCTCTACATGAAAGAACAGATGGCAGGAGAGTGGGGTGAAAGAGAATATATGAGAGGAAGATAGGCGATCTCAGAGGTGCTGGGGCACTGGCCTTTGGACACCGGCCTTTGAGGTTGCACAGCAAGCACATGTTTCCTTCAGAGACAATGTCAGACAGAAAGGAAACTGAGATTGTGGAAAGACTCAAAAGTATAGGGGAGGGAATGTTCCTGCTAAGGAACCACAGCCTGCCAAGTCGCACAGGTATCCACTGAGGCTACCAACAAAGTTTCTGACGATGCCTGAGACAGGCCACCTTCACTTCTAGCTGTGAAACTAGCTGTTCTATGGTTTTTCTCTACCCTGGTACTGCTCCAGGACTATGCTGACAAACATTGTAATTATTAAATAATATTATTACTACACAACTGGATGTTTCAAAAGTGTTTTTGTTTTTTGGTATATATGTGTATGCTCTTTTTTTTTTTTTTTTGTCTTTTTTGCTACTTAGTACCACATCCAAGAGAATGCAAATATTTCAAGCCAAATATAATGCAAGTGCAAACACAACAAACAGCTGCTCAGTGGATACTGCAGATTACAAGAAAACCAGTTGCTCATTTCTCTTTCTTCAATTTTCTCCTCCACATACCATTCCCCATCTTATTTTTCCATTAATTTCTTCCCTCTTGCATTAAATGATACAGACACAGAGATAAACTTACAGCAGCCAGCCCAAGCTCAAGACCTTTCAAAATAAGAAGCGCCAGACAGAAATAGTCCACTCTGTCCCTTTGCAGTAACATGGAGGAGAAGAAAGGACTAAAGTTTTTGCAAAAGAATTAATAGCACCTTCCCAGTGATGGCATTGCAGAAGAGATTTCTTCTCTTTATAAACCCACCAGCTCTGCCTTTTTCTCAGGTTCAGGAAATAACATAGACATCAGTGGGAGAGTTGACTGCTGAAATCCAGTCTTAACCTTTGAAAATATAATTTATTCAAACCCAGAGTATTACAGAAAGCCCAGTGTGGATGGAGGATTAGGTGGCCAAGGCAGCTTCAGTCAAAGGAACAGGATAAATGAAGTATCTCCCTTGGGATAATTCCTGCGGAATAAAAATGCGTTCAGTCAAGATACTGAAATTTTTAAAAAGCCCTTGCTGGGTGGGTGAAAGGATGAGGGAGGCAAGAAGGTAGCATAGCCTTCCCAGGGGCAATGAGTGGTTAGTAGCAAGCTGTGTTCATTCAGAGGATCCCTGGAAGTAGAAAGAGGATGAAAGACAAAAAGGCTTCAAAAGCTTCTAAGGGCCACGAGCAAAACTATCTCCTCGACAGAGGTCTCCCTGTATTAACACAGCTGTCACTACCCAACTGACCTGCAAAGTAAACGGGAATCCAAGATAGAAGGAGGAAAGTGGCATTTGGGCCAAAAACCCTTTAAGGTAATTTTCAACATACAGGATCATCCCCCAAGCGTTTATAGCTACTCCCTAGGTGGGCTATGAAGAGATGGACTATTCAACAACTAATTATTTTGCCAAAGCTGGTTTAAATTGCTAATGATTGCCCCATTGGTCAAATGGTTTGATTAGGGTACGAAGAAAGAAGTAAGCAGATAGATAGAAGAAATACCAAGACAAATTATAAGTAGAATTTTCTCTCTGATTGTTGTTAGGTGGTTAGGTTTTGATCTGTTTTCCTGATACAAAATGGACTTTACAGGAGAAATCTAGTACCAATAAAAATGTGATCAATCTCACAATTCAGGTTTTAATTATTTTCCCCATGTAGTAATAACTGGTTGTGAATTTGCTTTTATTCAGTAGGAAAGAATCATAGGATATTCATTCATTTATGCATTAACAGTAATATGTTAGACATTTATTAAATGTGAGATTTTAAGGAGATAGTAGGAAATAAAGCAGGGAGCAAAGTTATCCCAGGTCCTGCCTTCATGAAACATATTATCCAGCAGGGAAGGTGTAGAGAAGAGTGAGTAATGAGAAGTACCAGGAGAGATAGTTGGTTCTGGTTCTCCTACAATTAACCACACCTCAGCTGACTCTCCTAGGCATTGTTTGATATTCTGATATTGGAGCATTAAACCACCTTACCATGTAGGCATCAGTATAGAAACCATTGTCTTCCACTTTCTGGCACTAGACTAGGCACAAGGAAAGTGAGGCAAATAAGATCAAATGACAGAAAGCTCTGAATTCTATAAACAGGGCCTTCAGGAAATACATGAAATTATCATGCATACATCTCTCTATGGTTTGCAAATGACAAATCAATTATAGGCACATCATTGACACTTCACCAATGAAATGTTGCTTACACTAGACAGAGTTTTGCCTCTTTTCTGGCACAGTTGTTCTTCCTCGCTTTTCTATTTTCCCTCTCTGTCTTCAGCATGTGAAAGATAGCCAAGGCTCTTTGCTTTCCAGTTGGATAAGCACTAGCTCCTAAAGGACACAAAATAGCAACTGTCTTTGGCCCTCTTTAATCTGTTCTCTGACCTCATCTCTGAGGAATGGGTGGCTAGCAATCTCCGAATAGAGTCTTTTCACTTTCAAGATGTTGAATATTCTGCCTTCTAATCCCAGCGAGCACCCTCACAGGAATGTAACATCAGACACCTATGATCCTCAGCTTAGCCAGAGATGGAAGTGGATGAAAAATACATATCACAGCCATTTGGAACTTCAAAAAAGCTTTGAATCCCATTCATTTTCAAAGATTTTGCTAGGATTTTTGGTGGAAGTTTGATAGGGATTTTTTTTTCCAGTCTAGAGGTGAACAAGACCTTTCTGACACTGTCCGTGTTTAGATAAATGTCGAGAAATCTAAGTTGGAAGCTGAAATTTTCCTGAGATAAAGCAAGAATCAGCAGTGTGGTCATTGTGGGCCAGGCATGTCTTAGTTTGAGAGAGGAAAGACTTCCTTTAGTCCCCTGAGGAGAAAATGTATAACTTTCTGAAAGAATAAATCAGCAAAATTATCTGCAACTCACCCTTAGTTATCTGAGGCTCTGAAAGTAAAAGTGGGTATTTGAAATCCCCAACTGAAGAAGAATTTTTACCTGCTGTTATAAACCCAATTACATGTATTTCGAGGAAAGGGTGTATGTATATTAGATTTTAATTAAGTAGTGTTAATTATAATCTATGAGATGTGCTTACTGCTTATCAGATAATTATGAGAAAGCCAATTTGGCTGCTGGCTTTTGACTAATTAAGTGGAATTAGTAATGATAATTATAGATTTAATTTGGTTTGCCTTTATTGGAAAGGGGGCAAATCTGCTTAGGATAGGGTGGCTCAGGGTAAAAGGGCAGAATCCACAATCCACCCAGAGAGCACACTGGGCTTTGAGAAGTCAGGAAAAGCAAGAGAATGGGGGAAACAACCAACTAATGTGGCCTCCTCCCCACTCCTCCCCACATTCACCATCTTGCTTGACTGATTCTTCTCCCTTGGTTTTCCCCTCCGGAGTCCAATTCATTCTTCCTTCATAGAGAAGTTTCAGGGTTTATGTTAGTGAGGAAGAAGTTTGACTGAGTGAGAGACCACAGTGATCTGACCAAAGGTCTTCCAGCCTGAATTGGAGAAATATAATACATCCGTGTTCTCAGGGTGCAGACCCTGCCATTGTTCTGTGATGTCACATGGGAAAAGAACAGTCTATAGCAGCCTCAATATCCCACCTCCAAGCGAGCTGCCTCTAATACAGGATCTTTATGGGATCATTGTATATTGTAAATTGATTGATTTCTTTCAAGCCACCTTTCTTCTAGAAGTTAAGGAAGATAAAAGATGTGCTTATAATTGGAGTATGGGATTTGCCTCTTTCAAAGGCCATTGAGACTAACCTAAACCATAGACAAACTAAAAAAAAAAAAAAAAAAAAAAAAAAAAAAAAAATTCTGCCTGTTTTTATTTAATACACCATTTTGACATTTCAATTACATTTTCCTTTATTTAACATTTATTCTTCCTGGTCTCCAACATGAGACTTTGAATTCCTTGAGAACTTATATTGTATCTATTTTTAATTTTTTCTCTGTTACCTGTTATATAATAAACTCTCCCTGCGACTGTGGCACCTGAGGGGATCGAATTAAGTGGGGGAAAAAAAACCCTAAAACTTCTACCCTCCTAAACTAATCCCAGGTAGCACTGATACCTTGTAGCATTGTTATCTTGGCCAAATTGTTTAAAATACCTAAACTCAAGGCAATTTTGTTGCTTCCCCCACCCTTCAATCTATAAAATAGTGATTTAACAACAGTGCTCAATTTAAAGGATGCATACAAATTAAATAACTTACTTAGAGTTTAGCGCAGTGCTTGGCTCAGCAAGTGATCAACAAATGTGTCTTCCTTAGGTGGCCCATGACTACCTGCATCACAATCACTTGGGGGAAAATATAACAGGTGCACATACCTGAGCTCTAACCCAGACTCACTGAATCAGAAACTTGGACCACATTTAGGTGTCCCATTGTCAACAAGAATCACACTGCCAGGTGATTCTCATGCACAGTGACTATTCAGGGCCACTGCACAAAATGTCAATTACCTTTAGAGCACCAGGATCGGTCAGCTCACTATACCAAACTAATGAGTATTCTTAGCTGGGCTCACTTTTTACCTCAGCCTGGACATGACGAAAGCAGGTTAAAGAGAGAGCAAAGTCAGATAAATTAATGATCTGGAAATCCCCACTGTCTATGTGTTATCATTATTATCCGAAATGTAGCTGCAGCCTAGAGCTCCACTGCAGGGACCTTGGTGTGTACAGAGATGTCTCTGCACAGTGGGCCCTGAAGAACATCACAGGGAGTTCAGCGGTAATGAAGCAGCACTCTAAACATATCCTACAGTTACTCAAATGAAGTGTAGCAGGATCAACCCCGCCACAGCTCCAGCTGCTGAGTGTGGTATTTGTCCATTTGGGCCCCCAACTATTTGCACATTCCCAGCGAGATATGTACTGGGAACCAGATCCACACCACAGTGGCTTGCACATGGCCATCACTGAATGTCACCTCATGGCTGATTTATATTCTTTACACTTCACCACCATCATGCCATATCCCTGCTTGAAGTCCTCACTGCTAGCTCTCTTGTCCAAACTGGATTGGACTGGCCCGGTCTGGCCTTGGAAGAGCCTTGAACTCTAATCTTGCCTTCTGGCACCACCCAAGGAGCCAGCACCAGATTCCTGTCATTTCATAATCAAGAAACAAGAGAAAGTTTCAAAATAGGAGGGACTCTTCCTGACTTAAATGATCTCTGTATGCTTGCTCTTCAACCCTGAACCAAGACACACAGTGTTCCAGGCTACCCATTCAACTTTTAGCTCCCAAATTGGTTTCCTTTTTAAGGCAGGTATCCAAGTACATCTTATCCTTCCTTTCCCTCAGTCTGATCACTTAATCTCAGTCTTGATCACTTATATCAATAGTTAGCCAAAGCTTGTTTAGTGATTAATATGAGCCAGGCAGTACTCTCTTGGTAATTTGAGCCAGGCAGTACTCTCTTCATAATTTCTTGATTTCAGTTAGCTTTCTTTTGCTTCTCACATCCTATGAAGATGGTACTATTATCACTATATTTATTTTAAGATGAGAAGAACAAGGCCCATGTTATTACCTATCTTGTCCTTGTTCACACACCTAGAAGTGGTAGACCCAGGCTCAGAACTCTGGCAGCAGCCTCCAGAACCATTGCCGTTGGCCTTCTGCTTTTTCTGAGCTCCAGATCACCATGTACTTGGTCCCATCTTTACCTGACTGGTGTGGCTAATGTGCCTTCAGCGACCTGCTGCCTCCTGCCCTCAATGCGTCCCCAGTTTATATACTGAGACTTGCATTTATACCATCAGGTAACATTGCTCTGTCTCTTTTTCTGACTATAAAATCCTAACCATTCCCCCGAGGTCTAAATTAAACCCCATATTACCCATGAAGCTCTTGCTGACCACTTTTCCTCAAAACACTGTCTCCTTCCTCTGAAATCACGTTGTACTAACTTACTATTCTGTGTTATTATTACACATCTATTTCAGTGTCATCCACATCTGCCTTTCCTAAATGGATTACAAACTACTTATAGAGGATCATGCTATATTTGTCTTTTCAAGCTCAATGATATAGAGCTCTACCTATAGCTTGATACAGTATGAATGAGATGATTGAATAATTTTGATATTAATGAACTGCATTGTCTGAGGGTATGAACAAAAAGTGTTACCATCTTGTCTTACTGTGATTATCAAGAATGCAAAGGTTTATGCTCACACTGGGGTGGGGGTGGGGGTAAGCAGGCACACATGGGGCTCTGGCAATACTTATGCATATATGTGACAAGGAGAATTGAAGTTATTAGTAAGATAATATAGCCAACCAATGTTAAACAATTTTGTTGAAATTAAGTGTATATGAATGTGGAAGTATAGCACAAATTTGAGGCCAGGATTTCATTATGAAGCTGATTAAATTCAAGATACATTCATTGGACAGCTTCTATATGCAAAAATGTACAAGGCTGTCTCTGTCTCAAAAGGGCTTCACTACTCAAACATAATATTAGAGCTTGACAAGTCCTTGGAGAATAAGAATCTAATCATCTCATTTTGCAGTAGAGAATGGTAAAATCCAGAGAAGGGGAATTACTGATGGATGGCCACACAGCTCTCAATACAGAAGCAGATCCAGTGTTAGAAGCCAAGTCTGTTTCATTGTATCTCTATGGGAAGATCCAGTATTTGAACCTGTCTTTCATTGTACCACAAACTTTCTTCCCAGAATTACAAAAACTAATGTAACAGTAGCTACAATTTCCGTTAGTGAAAAGTAAAAGCATTCAGGCCATCTAGGGGAGTTATTTTCTAGCATTAGTCCACAAAAGATCATGTCTCTTTACTCCATTGACAAAATCCATTGTTTATTTATAAGTTCCATCCCAGTATAAAAAATAAGCAAGGACTACAGGAAAGCTACATTAGAGGTATATCTGAGTTAAGTCTTAAGAAAAAATTGAAATTTCAACAGACTGAAATAGTAGACAAGGGAAAAAAGGCAGGGGAGGGAAGGCTAAATGAAATAATATACAGGATGGTATTCATAACCTTTCAACAAAATAAAGCAAATGTAAAGTATTAAGAATTCCAAGAGGAGGGAAAAGCACAAAGAAATGAGTCTGAAACATTAAGGGCCTTCTACTCGGAGCTTTGCAAGTAAAATAGACAGACTAGAATTAGGATTTCTAGAAGGAGCTGAGAGAGGAGGCTGAGGTCAGAACACAACAGGTTTAGAGTATCATATGAAGCAGTTTGTCCAAAAGCGAACTCTATACATATATTCTCTGTGCAGCAGTCTTGAAATTAAAGTTTTGGAGCTCAGATGTACTATGATTACAGTAAAGCAGATAACTCTGTGCTTAAAGTGCACAGGCTAGGAAGTGAAGGCAGTGAAGTAAGCATAAGTGCAATGACTGGGAAAATATGCAGAACACTGTGAAGCTGTATTGTTAGTTTCTTGAAGCTAAATGTATATATATGAATGGTGGTAAGAAGAAAGGAGTCACAGATGTTTGGGATGATGACAATGCCAACAATTGTGTTAGTGACATGAAAGAAGAACATCTGAGAGGAAATGTGAGTTTAAATCCAGATTTCTCAATTCTGAGGGAGCAGATGACATGTAGTTAAGGGTATCCAGTAAGATGTTTCTTGTCAAAAGATTAAACTCTCTTAGGCTTCTGAATCCCTCTCCTAAAATCAATCATGGAGAAACGAGAATACAGAAGATTGATGGGTTTTATAAAGTTACAATAACAAAAATATCAACAAAATCTATGTGAGACCCAGGAGAGTCTGGCCACTGTCTTGAACTTGAGTGGCTCTGTTGCAAAGGTAGGGAGGGGAGGCAGTGTCCCCAACCTGGGATCAAGGATGACAGGGAGATGAAGTGAGAGTTGGAGAAAGGCTTTCAAATTCTCCTGTCCCATACTGACTGCAGGCAAAATTTGCCTGTCCCAGCACCACTGAAACCAGCTACTGGAGCTTTACGATACATTAAAGGTGGCAATATAATTAATTGGAGAAAGAAAAAATGATATTATGAAAACCAACTTAGTATATGGAGAAAAATAAACTTTACCTATTTAACTCTACATTCAAAGATAGATGCAGGATAGATTAAAGACTGAAATGAGAAGGTAAAACTGAAAATTTAATAGAAGAAAATAAGGGAGAATTTCTTTGTAAGCTAGGGGTAGAGAAAAATAGCTTAACTAGAAGTCTAAAATGTTACACAGAAGTTTATGAATTTGATCACATCAAAATTAAAAATTTACTTCAACAGAGGACATTATAAATAGAATTAACAGACAATGATACTTGTCTGTATCTGAAACTGACAAAACACTAGTATTTAGAATACATAAGTGATGCATACGAGGAAAAGACAATAAACCCTTTATATGGGCAAGGAATTTACATGAGGAATTTTAAAAAGGAGAAACACAAAAGGCTTATGAGTATATAAAGAAATACTTAAATTAGTTGGTAATCAAAACATTTTCAAAATAAAATACCAGTTTATACCTGTTTGACTGGCAAGATTTACAAAGTTGAATAAAGCCAAGTGTTGAAGGAAGTGGAGAGAAGGATACACATAGCACTGTAGGTGGAAGTGTAGACTGGAGCTGCCACTGTGGAGGGCAGGCAGATTAAGGGAAGTACTCACCGCAACCATCCATTTCACTAGTGAGCATATAAACCAAGAGAATTCTCACATAGGTCTCTATGGGAACATGTTTAAAGATGCTCATCTTAGCACATATATTGGAGGCAATGTAACATCAATCATGGACTAGTAGAAAAGTAAACTTTCATAGATTCCCCCACTGAGTGTTAAGAATAGTTAGAAGTTAGATAAACACAAAGAAATATTATTGGGCTTTAAAACAGTACAGAAATGAGGGGGAGAGGGGAGGTAAGAAACAGTATAAAGTATGTTATATAATACCATTTATGCTAAGTAATATATATATACACATATATACGTATACACATATATATTTATGTATATATGTGTGTATATATATATACATACAAACCTAAGAGCCTAAAGAATAAACATTATATGCATTTGAATGGTTCTTAATAAGGCTGTGAGAAATGGGATAACATAAATAAAACAAGAAAAGGGGCCTTAATGCATGGCACAATTATGATAATGTCCCATAAATGAGAGACCAATCTTCTACACCTAAGATTCTAAATTAAATGAAAAAAAAAAAATCAAACCATCATTTGAAAATATGAGTTGGCAGTTCAGAGAACTGTTATAGAGAAAGGGATTGGCAAATGCATACTTAGAAGTGATAGCCAGATCTGTGGGGAGGCAGTAGATACATTGCCAAAAAAAATTGGAGCCAAGAGAGCAAGAAGGACTGAGAATACAGAATAGGTAGTGAAAACCACAGGTAAAAACAACTAGAAACTTTCTCA
Organism: Pteropus alecto; assembly: GCF_000325575.1. Classification (NCBI taxonomy): domain Eukaryota; kingdom Metazoa; phylum Chordata; class Mammalia; order Chiroptera; family Pteropodidae; genus Pteropus; species Pteropus alecto. Next base: position 3,323,068 of record NW_006431288.1, read on the forward strand.
ATTCATTTAATAAGGCTACACCAAACTTGATACGAAGCATAGCTTAGAAAATAAACAAAATAATTTTAGAAAGATTTTACTAAGTAATATGCTGTAAAACAATAAAATGAAATCCAGCAGCACTTTAAATCCAATTAGGGTTTGTGCCAGGCATACCAGATTTCAACTATAGAAGATACATCAACAATAAGTCATCACATTAAAATATAGAGGGGAGAAATCATATAATAATATTGTTAGATGCCAAATGAGTTTTTGTTAAAATTAACAACCATTCATAATGGGGGAAAATAACAACTTTAGGCAAATTTTTTTTTAAAAGGAAATTTCCTAAAGCTCATAAAATTTTATTGCAAAAATCAGCAGCAAACCTCCTATTAAATTTTGAAACACAGAAGGCAATTCTATAAAATTTTGAACAAGAAAGGAGTATCCATCTAGAGATTTTAAATTTTATAACACTAGGGGTGGGAGGGGAAAAAGATAAATTTATTATTATCTAACAACAATATAATTGTCTTCCTAGGAATGCAAAAAAACTCATTTAAAATTATTAAAACTTGCTAAGAGTTCAATAAAGCAACTGGATATAAAAGAAATATATAAAAATCAATACTTTCCTTTATATCAGCAATAAGTAGTTATAAAGTACAGTTATAAGGAATGCCCATTCAAAACAACATCAAAAATGCTAACATCTAGGAATTAATTTAATCACATATGCATAAGAACTATATGAATAAAACTATAAAAATTATAAGAGGACATTTAAAAAATAGCCCTGAATGATGGGGAAGTCACCCATGATGAATTGTGACTGCACTGATAGAGCTTCCTCTTTCATTGAAGACTTAGATTCTATCTCTTCTCATCTTCTTGGAGACTTTACTTGGTCAGCAGTTCTCCCTTCTGCATCATCAAGTTTCTCTGTGTACTAGACCAGTTCTCTCATCCTAAAAACACACTGTAGTGTCACTCTTATTATTAACAGCAAAGTAAAATAAGACCTCCATTACTATAGCAAACCTTGCAGCAAAACACTTCCAGAGTTGCCTATAGTTAGTACAGTCCACCTACATTATTCACAGATTCTATATATACAAATCTGCTTATTTGCTGTTTTTGTAACTCCCAAATCAATACTCATGGCACTTTTGCAGTTATGTATGGACATATGCACAGTAGCAAAAAAACCAAGTCATCTGACTTGTATGTTTCTAGCTGAGATTGAACAAGATGATACTCTTGATGTCTCGCTTCAGCTCTCATATTCTTAACGTGTCTTTTTTTTTTTTTTTTAATCTATTTAGTGGAACATTTTTTCTACTTCTGTGCTTTTGGTTGGTGATTTTCCTGTTCAAATAGTTCCCAAAACCAGTGCTGAGGTGTTTTATAGTGCTTCGATGAGGAAGAAAGTTGTGATGTGCCTTGTGAAGAAAATATATTAGATAAGCTTTGTTCAGGTATGAGTTATAGTGCTGTTTGTTATAAGTTCAATGTTAATGATTTAACAATATATATTAAATAAGGTGTCTTCAAATAGAAACACACATAAGTTTATGTATTGATTAGTTTATAAAAATGTTGTAAACAGAGGCTCACAGGAATGTAATCCTGTATTTCCCCTCAGAGAAACAGTTCTATAATCACTAATATATTGTTTGTGTTGATTTTGTAAAATATAACTACTGTAAACAACAAAATTTGTTCATATCTTATTCTTTCTTCAATTTCTGTCAAGCTTCTGAACTCATCACTTCGGTGTAATTACTCTGGTTAAGATCACCAATTATGAATTCCAAGGGTCTGAATCATTTATTTTCTGCTCTTATCAAACTTGACTATCAACGACAATCTATATTAATAACCACATCTTCTTGAAACACTTTTTCTTTTGTCTTCTCAGAACTGCACTAGCAGGTTTAGCTTCCTATATCAATCTTGCCCCTTTACTGAGTCTTCCTTCCCTCAACTTCTATGTGAGAGTTCCTCAAGCTCTCTTAATTAGTTTCTCTTACCAATCTCTTAAACAATGGCTTTGGCAGACAACAATACGCTAATGTTTCTCATATATTTATAGCTAGCAGGACTCTTCCCAGAACTCAGGACTCAGAACTTCAACTTCCTTCCTGAGATTTCTAGTTGGAGAGTATTTTAGAGTAAACGCAGAGTCCATGAAAAACTAGATGGACCCACATGTTCTGCCTCTCTCCAATCTTCCCATTCATACTTTCTCAAACCTGAGCCTGTCTTTATTCTTTACTCTCTCTCATTGCACACAACCAATGCATTTGAAAATTCTCTGACTTTTCTTCAAAACTGTATGCTAAATCTGCCATAATCCAGAGCTCCATCTTCCATCCTGACTATAGCAACTATTTTCTGAACAGTCTCCTACCTTCTCTCTTTCTACTTTCAACACGCACATAATCTATTCTCATCACAGAAACTGGAATGGGTTGGTAAATTATAAATCGAATCATGCATGCCTTTACTCAAAACCCTCCAAAGACTTTTTATTATTTTAGGAATAATATCCCAAATTTTTTGCCATGGTCTATAAGACTCTATATAATTTCTTCTTGTTTAAGTCTCTGCCCAATGAGAAAATACCTCATCTCACACCATGCCAGTCTTTTTTTGATCTCTTGAAACTGATAAGGAGGTTTTCAACTTAAAATCTTTGAACTGGCTGTTCCCTCGAGAATATTCTCCTCTTGGATTTTTTTCTTAGTCGATTCTTTATGATCAGGTCTCAGCTAAAATGTCACTCCCTCACAGAGGACTCCCTGAATATACAATCCAAAATAATAAAGTCCCTCTTAATTATATTCCATTTCATCAACCTGATGACTTTCTCTTCATATTTACACCTCCTGAAATACTTTTGAAATCTTGTCTAACTCATAGCTAAGAATAGTTCCTGGCATGTAATAGATTCTAAATAAATACTTACTGAAGAAATGTATGGTATTATTGAGAAGTCTCAATATTGTAGAGATTCCAAATGTGTGTGTATGTGTGTGTGTATGTGTGTGTGTGTGTGTGTATGTGTGTAATAATATTTCCAGTAATCTCAATCAAATTCCCAGTGAGGTTGGTGTTGGACTAATTAGTTAAAATATTAGTCTAGAGATACATTTATTAAACTAAGGTATGGTTATTGTAAGTAGTATGGCTCAGTAACAGAGACAGACAAACAGACTGATGGTATCATAGTGAAGCTCTAGAAACAAACATATATATATGGAAACTTCACAGGAGGCAAAGACAGTATTTCATATTAGTGGGGATTTAAATATCCCATACCAAAGACTCTGGTAGCTTGAAGTCAACATGGTTGTCGTATCCATTCCCTGGAATCAGCAAATTCTACAAATCAGGGCTTTTTAAAAATACTTTGTTTTTAGAGTAGTTTTAGCTTCACAGTAAAATTGGGAGAAAGATACAGAGATTTACCATATATCTCTTTCCCATATATGCACAGCCTCCTCCATTAACAATATTCCTCATCAAAGTAGTACATTTTTTTTACAATTAAATCTACAATCATATATCATAATCACACAAAGTCCATAGTTACATTAGGGTTCATTCTTGGTGTTTCATACTCTATGACTTTGGACAAATGCAAAATGACATGTATTCATCATTATAGAGTCATACAGAGTATTTTCACTGTACTAAAAATCCTCTGTTCCCAGCTATTTCTCCCTCCTCCCAACTTCTGGCAACCCCTGATCTCTACTATCTCCATAGTTTTGCCTTTTACGAAATGTATAGTTGGAATCACAAAATGTAACCTTCTCAGATTGGCTTCTTTCACTTAGTAATAATATACATTTAAGGTTCCTCCATGTCTTTTCATGACCTCGTAGCTCATTCTTTTTAGCACTGAATAATAGTCCATTTACCTACTGAAGGACATCTTGGTTGCTTCCAGGTTTTGGCAATTATGAAAGAGGGCTTGTTTTTTCTCCTTCAGAAAGCTGGTTGTTATCAGCTTTCAGTGTGCCAAGTACCCATGTAAGACAAAAGCTCTACGAGTGAGAGGAGAAATGATGTGACATAAGGTTGCAACTCTCAGCAGGCACCCATCATCCTGGGATTTCCAACTTGACCTACATACAAATGGTGAGAAAATAACAAAGGACCTGCTTTTTATATAATTCAGTATTTTACTCACGTTGTTAGTCCTTTGTGTTTATATGCTGATAAATTTGAATATTTTGTATTCTTAATTTTTCATCTTCTACATTTCATATTATGTAAGAAATACATTTAGAAAGAAATCAGTGAAATAGGGTTAGGAATTTGGATTGGGGGAAGGGTAAGTAAAGTAAAATGAGACTCAAGAGAGCAGTTGCTGAAACCATTAGAAGAGAAAATTCTAAGAAAAGATGAAGGTGCTTCTGATTTGCTGTCTCTTCTCAACATAGAATCGTGGATTAGCCTGTATTACTTCTCTCAGAAAAAATCCCAATGACCTCCCACCTTAATTGTTTCCCATCTCAATCAGAATAAACACCAGCTCTGAAGTCTTTCTCCCTCATTTGTTTATTTTCAGTCAACCAGGACTCCTTCAAATATTTTAAACATGCTCCTCCACACAGCAAAAGGCTGCTTCCCAGATATCTTTATGGCTTACTCTCTCATCTTCTTCAATTCTTTGTTAAAATACTGTTGTTAGTTACCCTACGCTGTCAACTTTATTTTTTTCCATAGTTCTTACCACCTTATAGTATACCTTATGACTTTTTTTTATTCTCCATCTCTTCTCACTAGAATGTAAGCTTCATGAAAACAAGAATTTCTATCTCTTTTATGAATTGCTGAATCCTAAGTGTTCAGAGCCTGACACAGAGCAAGTAGTTATTCAGTAAATATTTACTGACCCACTGAATGAATGGGTAAATTGAGAGTCCGTGAAATTCCATTAAAAAGTTGAGCAAAGGCAATTGAATGTGGTGAAAAAGTGAGTAGTGATGGTGATGTTCAGGATGGTGACTACTAGGGTAGAGATGGATGGGAGAAGTGTAGGACAGAAGGCAGTCTAGATGCTAGGCTGGTCCATGGTTAACTTACCACCTGTGTGGAGTTTGCTGATGTCTGCTCCATCCTAGTGACTTTACCACCTTAACCTCGGCATCACTCAGCCTTGAAAAGTGCCTCTTCCCATTCACCTTTGGAAGGCATCGTTATACACTCAGGGAAGAGAGAAAAACACCTTATTTGATTGATTTCACTTCAGTGGCCTCTTGGGAAGAGAATAGGCTGAGAAAATATCTACTATCTGGCCAAAGCTTAGTTCTTGCTCATAAACAAAAGTTCTCCTTTCAAATCTATATATCTTGGTTCCAGAAATCGTTACTCTCTGTTTTCTTTAAGGACTTTAAAGAAGACTGGAAGAAAGGGAACGTAGACAAGAAATATGCCCAAGCTGTGAGAGGAATCCCAGAAAACCACTGAAAGACAGAATGTAACCGAGGCAGGTTGTGACAGCTCAGTGAGCTTGGAAATAGTCTCATGGATCTCCTTCTACAAACCAGAACTGCTGTCTGGCCATAGTGTCATGGAGAGGGAGTCGCTCTGGTACATCAAGAAAAAGGTGGTGTATTTTTGAAAAGGGGGAAGCTTTGAGCATTTTTCAATTCAAGTGCAGAACAGACACGCCAGAGAGAAAATGGGACCCAAAAAGTAAGAGGATCAGGAACCCAAATCAGGAACAACCTAGAAATAGCTCAACTATTGTACTTATCACTCATGGTGACTTTCTACCTGGGATCTCACAGTGAGCTTTATATGTGGATTAAAATTCATAACAGCCTGGGATAGGCAGGAAAGGAGATGAGTTAAGTGCATTTGAAATAATGCACTACAATCATATGCAAGATTTAATCCATAGAAAGAATACTTGGGAACCCACGTCATTTCTGGATGTACTTGTTTCTATATCAGGTGGATCCCATGAGTGTTCTGTTTTACTCTAAGCAAAAAATGAGCCTGGCCAATTTTGTGGAATCCCTAGACACAAAGGGAAGTGGTGGGGACACAGAGAGCTTCAGCAGAAGGCACAGCTGGTGGCTGCCTCCCCACTGGGCTGGTCTGTGGTTCTCTGGGAGGCATCCCATTTCACAAATGTGAGTTGAGTACTAAAGGTCTGCTTTGTATGGGTGCATTCTGCCTTTTTAAATATTCCTTTTAGTACTTAGTCCCCTAGGATACGAACTCTCATTCCAAATCAGCTTTCACCCTTTCCTTACCCTTAATACCAGCCAGCATATAAAAGCAAAGGGAGAAACAACCAGAACATCATGAAGATTTGAGGCTAAAATCATTGGTAAAAAAGCTGCTCAGACTTTTTTTTTTTTTTAATGGCAAACTAAGACGTGGCCATATGAATAGACAAGTCATTAGAGACTAAAACATACTCCAGGGCTGCAGAAAAAGTAAGTTGGAGACAATGAAGCCAAACTATCACAGGGGAAAATAAAAAGCAGTCCCGATGTTATATTGGAGAGAGAGCAGAGCTAAGCAGTCAATTACTGTTGAAAAAGTCTAAATTCAGTGACCACTAAAATTTTGGAATAAATATTAAGGGGAAAATGAATAAGTATTTAGAGGCTAATAGAAACTTGAGGGAAAATGTCCTAATGGTGAGGCCTATCAGATGGAAGAATGGTCTCTTGGACTCAGAACAGACACCTTGGAGACTGGAGGCATCACCCATCGGAGTCATTTAAAACAAGGCAGGAAAACACACTTGAAATGCACCAAAGGAAGTGACCAATCACCGCCACAAGGATAAGAAAAGTGGCTCAATTGAGACTCTGCTCTCTGTAAGGGCCACCCTGTCCCATGAGTCCTAGCATCTGTATCTTAGGCCAAAGACTCTTCTCTTATAGAAATTCTCAGAAGCACCACATGGGACTTACTATACATGTGTGACTTTGAGCGGCTCGTGGCTTTGCTATCCAGAAGGCCACTCCTACCTATCAGGAGCCTATGATCTATACTTTTCTGTGAGAAGTTAAAAAGACAAGAAGCAGCCCTGCTAGAGGTAGATCCCACTCAGGTCTCCCACTGCCATTATACAGTGACATGCAGTTGTGGAAATAATTAGAAAGTGAGGGTAAATAAAACCAAACATCAAAATGAAAATGCTCTGAATTTTACCAGTCAGTCATTTTGGTGTACTTCCCTCACCTGTATGCACATATATACATTTTTTATAAAAATGAATTTACACATAGTATTTTGGAATCCATGGACATATCTCAAATTAATAAAAATACTTCCATAACATCTTTTCTTAGCAGGCATTACTACAGTGCATCAATATAGTATAATATTTAATTTCACTAAGTCCTTATTGTTACACATTTCTTTGTTTGTTTGTTTGTTTGTTTCTCTTTCTTTCTTATAAATATTTCTTTGGTAGACATTTTTGTAGGCATCCTTAATGATTCCATAAGATGAAATCATAAAAAAAGAATTGCGGTGTGAAAAGGGTATACATAATATTTTTAAGGGTTTTGATTCTTGTTGCCAAAATGCTTTTCAGAAAGATAGTAGCTCCCACCAGCAGAATGAAAGTGTCTCTTTGTTGTTGTTGCTGTTTTCATCAACATAAAGCATCCTCATGCATTTGGATTTGAGTATGCAAGAAGGACACATGGCCACTTTAGTCCAGTTAACATCAAGAAGGAAAGAGAGAGGAAGGCCCCTTTAAATAGGTATTTTGAGCTATTTCCTCAAAGAGAAGGAACTGAACAAGAGCCTGCAAAGTGTCTTAAAAGGAAGAGGCTATCTGCTTGAAACAGCCAGGACCTTTAGCTCAAATCCATTAATCCTCTTTATTAAACCTGGGTCACCTCTGAGTCTTGAGAAATTAACCAGCATCTTCCCACTGCAAGTACATCAAGAGACAGCATACTGCACACTGCCTGTAATTTTCATGGACCAGAGCTACAGGGTCAGAGGGCTTCTCAGGCTCCATCTTCTTCTTTTGTCAATTTAAAAGAGAACATCAGCTGCACTTGTATAAATTTCGGGCCAGGCTGTGCAGGGGCCAGGGCAGCACAGCATCTCTGCACTGTGGGAGATGTGAGGGGAAAATGCAGGAGAGGTGGCAGGCAAGCCATGGCAGCTCAGCTGCTCTCCTACATTCCAAACATCTCTGAATGGGCACAGGAGCTCTGGAGGGGGCCAGTAACGAGTCGAAGAACTTGGATCTCTCCTTAGAGCAACTTCCCCAGCTACCCTGCATTCTCCATTTGACTCCATCCCAAAACCTACAAGGAAGAACCAAAATTCTCCCTGTGCTAAAGTAAAGACAATGCTAGAGCCAAGTGAGGAAAGGCGAGAGACAAGAAAGAAGACAGACTGAGGCAGTGAAAAGCATAGAGAGACCAAGCAGAACCAGAGAGTCAAAATCAGAACGAGAACACCGCCAAGAGTAAAAACTCAAAAATGCGCAGGTCCCCTCTCTGGCAGCCTTCCTTGCATGATCCTGTCTTCTCCAAGACAACTTCACTTTGAAACATAGTGAGTCCTTCTTCTCACCCAATTACACGAACCTGACTAAAGCTTAACGGTTGATCAAAGACCATGTTAAGCAAACCTCAGATGCCAATCGGAAATAGGATTATGGGTTCAAGCTCTATTAGAATCAAAATCCAATAGAATAATGCATCTAGTTCTATGTTCCACTTGATATGAAGGATACAAAAAGTAACTAGCGAGGATCCAGAGGAAGAAGGCTAAAAGGAGGTAAGTGTTAAAAATTATACCTGTAAGGAAATGCAGAATGGAGTAATGATCTCATGGTAATATTAAATGTAAGAATGCGGAGCATCAATGAAATTATGGAGCCCAACTTTCTCTAAGATGGAATGATGTATTCCTTTCACAAGAACTCCATGCGGTAAGTAGTAGTGTTATTGCCATTTTTACATGAGAAAACTGAGGCACATGGAGACCCTGTGACTTGTCCATGTCTATGAATCTCAATCCAAAAAGTGAGAGGACTAGCATTTTATCTCAGACATCTGACCACTGTTTACCACCACAGTCACTAACATAAGGACAGTCACAAATGCTCTCTCCACTGATGATACATTGAAGAGCAATCCAGCTCCCTCCAGACAAACCTTTTTTGCTGAACTGGAACCAAACCAGCTTTTATGGAAGGTGGTGAGTGAGGGCAAAGTCTCTGGAACCACCACCACCTAGTGCACGAGCAGGAAGTGGGCAGACAGCAAGAAGTGGGCAGACAGCAAGAATAGGGGCAGTATTGAAAGAAGTTTTCTTCCATAAAATCTCTATCAGATTCTGAAAGTTAATAAAAAATAATTTCTTTTTTTCATATTCTCTTCTGCTATCCAAATGTTCTCCCATTAACATGTGATACATTTCTAATCAGAAAAAAAAAAAAAAACATATATAAGTGTATATATTTTACTGATCCTCTTCCTCCCCTTTGTATGTGGAGAATTGGAAAGGTAACTCCTTTGGCCACAATGCAAGTTCATTGTTTTGAACTTTCCTCAGCCCCAAAGGAAGCTCTTTTTTTTTTTTTTTTTTTTAAATTGTGAATCACACTGCAAAGTTCATCCTTATCCTCGAGGCAGACACAGTGATGGATTTGGGTGAGAATAAATATCTCACAGCCTTGAAGAAGGGCCACATACCTGCTGTCTGGAAGTAGAAGACTTTTTTCCTACTAATTGAAAAATCTTCCAGATCAAAAATAAATGATTAACAATACCAGCAAAAAATAATTTTTTTTAATCTAAGAATAAATTCAACTTTTAACATCAAAGGTTATACAGCGAAAACTATTTCCTCTAGTCTCTGCACCAGCAGACAGCATCTGTGAGCATAGATTGGGAGGCAAACCTATCTCACCGTGACCCAGGCCAGTGAGACTGTATCTGCTACCCTGGTGTAAATTGTGGATGGATTAGCTGCTGTCACCAAGAGACTTCTGGCTTCTTTCAGCTTCTCTCCCAGCCATTATGTTATTAAAACAGGGGGTGTTTTGCATATTTAATCACTCCAATGTCATTTCACTGACATAATGCTTTTTCCTGGCATGTATTTTCTGGGTCCCCAGTGTCACTCCCCGGGCTGAGGGGAGGGTCAGGCAGGGAGTCTCATACCCTCCACCACTTGCCCTGCAGGGTGCCCATCAAGGGACGGGAACAAAGCCAGATGCCCACCAGTCAGCTCCCAAGGCAGACTCCCACTCAGAGACTGATGGCCACCTGGAGAAGAGAAATTACACTGCTCAAGTCCTCCTCCTGCTTCTAGCCAATTTCTACTGCCTTTAATTCAATTCAGCTATTCCTGACCCCAGCAGACTGGAGTTTCAGAGTTACTTTCAACGAATAGCACCAATTACTGAGGTGTGAAAATAGAAACCTTCGAATTTTGAGAACAAACCCAAAGATGCAGACTTAAGCGAACTGAGAAAAAAGGCTAGGAAGAAGAGAGGAGGAGTATGGACAGGGAGAGAGACAACTCCCAAGCAATCAGGTGTCCTGCAAAGGATGAGCACACAGAGAGTATTTCCCAGAACGAACACACAGGACCCAAGTGGAGGCCCTGGTGCACAAGAGTGCGTGGGCAGAAGCCCCAGGGGCTAGGACAGTCTCAGCAGAAAAAGACAAACAGAAGGCTGTGAGAACTCCAGTACCAAGGCCCACTAGACATTAAGTTGGACAGAAACACTAGGAATTTAATTCTCGCCGCTGAGAAGAACATGGAGAAGAGCACCAGGTTCATCAATCTGGCTCAGATAGGCTGTCTGCGGTCAATGTGAACTCTGTGCTCACTTAGGGAAGGACTTTGACCTTTCTTGTAGATTTCCTAGAAGAGCTGCCTGCTGCTGTGCACTGTGGCATGTGAAGTCCAAATACACGTAGGGACCTAGTAACACTTATACAATTATGGATAGTGCTGGTTTATGCTTCTGTGGTCAAAATTAATTAATTACATGACATTTTTATATTAGTATACTATCCCCCTGTAAAACTTAAATGAAGTAGGTACTCAGCAAGTATTTGAAATAATGTTTTTAATAAGGTGATCTGACTTCCTTAAAGCCAGTCTTGTTATATAAGAAAAAGAAGACATTTTCTGAGGGGATGAACTCTGAATATAAATCAAATGACAATAAGTGAGCTAGGTAAGGAACCACTTGGGAAAATTATTCTATATCTTCCTCCTAGTTACTACAAGGGAAATGTACTTCACAGGGAGCAGAAGCAGAGCTTCAAACCACCCAAGCCAGGTGAAGACGAAGATCCTTCCAGAAGCGTATGAGTAATCTTCACTATGGTTACCTAATTTCCTCTGCCAGGCATCCCATGCCTCTGTGAAGCAAGCTCCCCACCCTCACCAGCCCAGGTTCCTCATATTTGACCCTCATACCCTCTATTCTAATTTGATGTTCAATCTGCCCACCAACTCACTGTGCTCATTCCTGCCTTTTCTTCGTGTAGTGTGCCTGCCACACTACTCTCAGCCATTTTCACAGCCACCACCCTAAGAACCAGCTGTCATTCTTTCTCCTCACCAACCCTGCAATTCCTTCCCAACCAACTCCTCCTTAGATGATTCACTCCTTCTACATTCCTCCCATGCTCAAAGCCTATAATTTAATCAAGTAGGATAACTCTACTTTTGGCAGAAGTGTAGCATAAAGGAAAAAGTGGGAAGAAACGTTGCCCCCACAGGACTCAAGACCTAGGTATGAAATCTGACTCAACAGATAATGAGATTTTTTTTTAACTTTTCCCTCAGTCTGTTTCCTAATCTAAAACACAAAAGAAATTAGGCCATAGAGTGAAGATTTAGAGTCCACCTTCCTCTTTAGTTTCTGCCCTTCAAATATAGGGTGTCGAGCCAGCTGCTTAGGCCAGAGAAGTACTTCTTGCTGTTTCTCTTCCAAACTAGAAGACCAGCTCCCTGGGTGGAAGAAGAGGCTACTCCCCTGTCCCCACCTGGAATGGTGCAGAGGGAATGACTCTAGCTCACCCACCTTGCATTGGATTGAGGAGTGCTCTGTGCGTGATTCAGAGAAGTGGCTCATTGGTGTAGCGTGAGTCCATGGACTCACCTTTAAAACATATCAGCAAAAAAAAAATAAAAAAAACACAATGTCTCTTCTTCCTTCCAAGGGTCAATCAAAGCAACATCATCTTCAGGGAAGAAACGAATCTAAAAACCTTTTAGCCAGATAATTTGACTTTTAGTCCAGATTCTCAGGCACTTTATTATTGGACAAATTATCCCCCAGTCTGTCAAAGACCTCCATCATGCTCCTTCACAGATGTGTGTGCCTGCTTATGTTTTATGTCCAGCGAAATGCATGGCCAGCAGTCCTGATTTTTTTGCTGCGGCAACGCTTGAGCCTATCACCTGTGAGAGGAGAAATACTTCTCAACTAGCCTTAGAGTGACCAGCTATCTCAGTCTGCCTAGGACTGGGGCTTCTCCAAGTGCAGGGCTTAAAATCAGAACAATTCTGGACAAATTAGAATGAGTTGGATAATCTAGCTTAGACTTGATTTCTAAAAAGGCTTCCATCCTTAGCAGAAGGGATGGGTCAGGAATGACAGGATTTGAAAGGGCACAACCTGATCTGAGGGCTCCATATTCTAATCTCTCTGTTAATTTTCTCATCTCATTTTTATAGCTGGAAAATGAGTTTCAGAGAAATGTGTTTGCCTAGGAGTCATCCTTAAGTGGCAGGGTTGAGTTGGCTTCTCAGATCTATGTGGTCCTTAAATCCGTGTTTAGAACTCTGAGGACCATCGCTATCTCCCAGACCCAGGAAATGGGCATTATAATTCAATACAAAGGCCTCCCTTTGAGAAGTTTCAGAAACATGTAGGGTCAGTGGATTTAAACTTAGCAGGTCAACATCTCCTCCCCTGCCCTCTGCCTTGTGACCGCCCTGCCTCCAAACCCAACTGTAAATCCTTCAGTCTGTAAACACTCAGATACAGTTCCCTCCATTGCTTAGCAGCTTTTGACACTAATTGCTCTACAGAGTGTGTGCAACTGGCAACACCTTATTAAAAGTGAAATATATTATACTGTCCACTTATCGCTACTTTATAGAGATAAAGTATCCTCACTACATGAAAAAGCTGGCAAAGAAATTGACAAAGTATCTTCTAGATAGAAGCCTGCATGAGGCCATCCCTGGGACACAAGCTCTGTCTGGGTCATGCTGCGGGTTTCCCTGATCTGACCTGAAGATTTCCACATGCCAACACTCTCTCCCTTTCACTGTTCTGATTTCTATCTCAAAGATTAGCTTCCAAGAAACAAGTCTTGGTGTTGAAGAGAAACAAATGTGGTTTCTCTCAGAGCTGAGAAAGCAACACTGGCCCTGTCTGTAGAGACAATTCATCTCCTTCCTTCTAAGGACAAAGCAGGGTGGAGGGAAAACTGCCTCTAAGGAAGTGCTGAGGCAGTAGGGGGAATGGGGCAGAGGAGAAAGAGGCAAGACAGGAGGGAGAGAGCTCCAAATTCAGACCTAACACTGTCTTGTTTTTTCAAACAAATGTGGGACGACACAGGATTCCTGCAGAAAACTCATCAAGCCCTAAATCCTACATTTAAAACAAAGCTAAAATCAGCAATCTCTGTGGAGACTCACTATATACTCACACCATCAGAGAATTTACCTACCACCTAACCCCAGCAAAGCCAACTATTTGGGTCTCTGTTATACAAGATAAACACTTTAATGACTTCCATGCTGAAAAGAAACTAGATTAAACTCTTCAGTTCATATACTTCTAAGCACTTTTACTAAACCCCCTCAAATCCAAGATTGCCTGATAATTTGTATGGATTGCAAACTAAGAAAGATATTTACATTTTTAAAGTGTTGTAAAAAGAAGACAACTATGAGGTAGAGACCTTGTAAGGCCCACAAAGCCTAAAATATTTACATCACAAAAAGCATTTGCCAACCATATCTTAAAAGAAAGAATTGGAAAGCTGAGAATGATGACTGCAGGCAGGCTCAAAAGAAAACACTGGGAGAGACAGAAGGACAAGGATTGATACAAAAATGCCACCAGGAAAATAATGCCCTGCTTCTATCATAACAAACTTAGCTCGAGTGCTGAGATTTGATTTATTGTGTTAACTGCACTTGTTGGAAAGAGTCCGCTTGCTAGTGCCCTTGCCTTTTGTCTTGGCAATGTTTGAATGCTGATCTCCATCCATGCCAGCAATGAGAAGCAGCCAAATGGGACAGGGTGGCCCCAGGAGCTAGCAGATAACAAGGGAGATGAAATGATGGAGAGAGGAATCTATTGTCCCTGCCACATTTTGTATTTCCGAGATACCAAATTGCCTGATCACTTTGACATTTCCGAGACCAAATTAAAATTCGCCACCATGGAGACAAAATGCCATTAGCCTCATTATAAGTGATTGTGTTAAAATAAATACAAAAATAAAGTGGAAATTAGTCCAAACCATTAAAATACAGAAGCAAAAATGGTCAACAGGGACCTTATATGTGACAGACTAAGAAAGGTTGAGACATCCCCTAAGGAAAAGATGAATGTAATGTAACAGGCACAGTGACTGAGCGATAGGCTTCTGGTGTCTGTGACAGAGCTTTGGCACTAAGGTTACTGCAGGCTCTTACACTGCCCCATGACTTCAGATATGGCATTTGACCTCATCAAATTCTTGAATTCCTTTTCTAGAGAATAGGAAAGTAATGTCAACTTTTCTCATGTGTCTGTTAAGAATTGCACTTCTAGCTAGGAAGAAATAAAGAAATGGTCTTTTAGAGGTTCAAGATAGTGGCAGTGCAGGAGGAGCTGAATTCGCCCCATTCTGTGGGCAAAATCAAATACACATGCATGTAAGTAGCAATTACTCCTGAGCAACAATCCAGTATTGAATGAACAGCTTCCGATAACAAACTATAGGAAAAGGCCAAATAGAGAAGGCTGGGAAGCCCAAGGAGCCCTCTGGGCCAGAGGAGCCGGTAAGCGCCATTATTTAAGTTCTTCTCCTCTTTGATAGGGTGGCCAAGAGCTCTATTTGGGGGTTTTGGCCTACTTGCAAGATCGTGGCAGCCTATTCTCAACTACATTGACTGGAGCCTTTTGCCTCTGAACAAAGGGAGCAGGTAGGAACTACATGGCCATCACCACACTCATCTGATCTCACTACAGAGAGCTGTTCAGTAAGCCCAGAAGGCTAATGCCTGAGTAACCAGAAGTGCCTGCTCAGGGCATTACTGCACCTACCTGACCTCCCAGACAAGATCTGCGGCACCAATAGGCTAGCGCCCTAGGCCCCATAAGTACCTGCTAGGTTCTAAGCAGCTTCCCAAAACCTCCCGGGCACGTAGAGCCTACACAGAAGGTTGCTCTACATGGGACCTCTTTCTGTACAGCAAACAGGAGAGAGACTGTATTGAGAAGACTGGAGAGCCACAGGAGTTCTCTGGGACTGCAGGAATTATCTAGGGATCTGAGGGTTTGGTGAGTGCAATAGTTTGCATTATCCTCCACCTCCATAGGGTGGGAGGGGGCTCTATCCAGGTGTTCTGGCCTGCCTGCAGGGTCTCCTGAGCCCATTTTGGCGTAACAAAGGGAGCAATGCCTTGTTGATCTACTACATATACACATGGTTTCCCCATCTGGATCCACTGTGACTCAGTAGGTCAGTGCCCTGGATGCCTTAGGCACCCACTCAGCATCTACTGGCCCACCAAAACTACCCAATCTACACAGAACTCTGACTACCCAAAACTACACAGTCTACGCAGAACTCACTTCTACTTAAGCTACTTTTCCAAGAATGGAAGAAACAGCTATTTTTATCTAATCAAATAAACAAACATAGAAAGTCAAACAAAATGAAAATAGAAAAATCTCCCTCAAATGAAGAAACAATACAAATTCCTAGGAAAAAAAAATCCCAAGGAAACAAAAATAAGTAATTTGCCTGATAAAGAATTCAAAGAAATGATCATAAGGATGCCCACCAAACTTGAGAGTGGAATAGAGGAACTTAGGGAGAACTTCAAGAAAAAGAAAGTATAAGAAAGAAACAAGAAGACCTGACGAATATAATAGCTGACATGAAAAACACATTAGAAGGAATTAACAGCAAATTAGTTAATACAGAAGACCAGATCAGAGACCTGGTAGTCAGACTAGTGGAAATCAACCAATCAGAACAGCACAAAAGAAAAAGAATTTAAAAGAACGAGGATAGTTTAAAAGACCTCTGGGATAGCATAAAGTTTTCAAGCATTTACATCATAGGGATCCCAGAAGGAGATGTAAGAGAAAAAGAAACAGAAATTTATTTAAAGAAATAATGGCTGAAAATTTTCCTAACCTGAGAAAGAAACAGACATCCAGGGATAGGAAGCACAGAGTATTCCAAAGGGGATGAACCCAGGGACACCGCCAAGACATATTGTAATGAAAGTGGCAAAAATAAAAGATAAAGAGACAGTCTTGAAAGAGACAAGATAAAAATAAGTTACATACAAAGGAAATCCTTTGAGGCTACCAGTTGTTTTCTCATCAGCAACTTTACAGGCCGAAAGAGAGTGGCAGGACATCTTTAAAGTGCTGAAAGAAAAGAACCTACAACCAAGGATAATTTACCAAACAAAAATATCATTCAGAATTGAAAAAGAGATAAAGAGTTTCCTAGATAAGTAAAAACTAAAGGAGTTTATCACCATCAAACCAGCTTTACAAGAAATGTTAAAAAAGGGTCTCATTTAAGTAGAAAAGGAAAGGTCATAACAAGAAATAGGAAAATATGAGAAAGGGGAAAACCTCACAGGTAAAGCCAAATACAGCAAATTAGAAATTTAAAAAGCTACTATAAAGGTCAAAAGAAAAAAAGTATAAAACTCAACTCAAACTACAAAAACATAGGTAGGAGATACACAACAAAAAATATCTAAAATATGACATCAATAACATAAAGCATGGAATAAGGAGTAAAAATGTAGTCCTTATAAAATATATTCAAATTTAAATGTCTATTAGTTAAAAATAGACTGCTGTCGATAAAGAATGATATACATAGACCCCATGGTAACCACAACCAAAAACCACCTAAAAAAGGTATACAAAGATCAAAGACAAGGGAACTTAATTAAACAAAACACTAAAGAAAAACAGCAAACCACAAAAAAAAAAAAAAAAGAGATCAAAAGTAGAAGGAAAAAACAGAGGAAAACTATAAAAACAGCCCAAGAATAATTAACAAATGTCAATAAGTACTTATCAATAATTATTTTAAATGTATATGAATTAAATGTTCCAATAAAAAGATATATGAATGAATTAAGACAGGATCCATCTATATGCTTTTTATAAGAGACTTCAAATCTAAACACACATACAGAATGAAAGTGAAGAGCTGGAAAAAGATATTCCACGCAAATAGAAATGAAAGTAAAGCTAGAGTAGCAATACTTAAAAAAATAGACTTTAAAACAAACAAAAAAAAAGTGAAAAAAAAAAAGACAAAGAAGGACATTACATAATTATAAAGGGTCAATCCAAGAAGAGGATACAACAATCATAAATATCTATGCACCCAACATAAGACCACCTAAGTATATAAAGCAATTATTAATGGACATAAAGGTAGAAATCTGCAGTAATGCAATACTAGTAGGGGATTTTGATATGCCACTCACATCTTTGACATAGCTCTTTGCAATATCTTTTTGGATCTACCTTCTTAAGCAAGGGAAACAAAAAGAAAAAATAATCAAACTAAATTTAAAAGTTTTTGCACAGCAAAGGAAACCATCAAGAAAACGAAAAGCCTACGGAATGTGAAAAAATATTTGTAAATGATACATTTGATAAGGAGTTAAAAAACAAAATATATAAAGAGCTCATACAACTTAACACCTCCCTCAAAAAAATCCAGTTAAAAAAGTGGACAGAAGACTCTCATAGACATTTCACCCATGGAAACAGACAGATGACCAAGAGACATATGAAAAGATGTTCAACATCACTAATCATCAGGGAAACGAAAATTAAAACCACAATGTGATATCACCTCACATCTGTCAGAATGGCCATCATCAATAAATTAACAAAGAGCAAGTGCTAATAGGTGTGTAGAAAAAAAGGAAATCTTCATACACTGTTGGTGGGATTATAAATTGGTACAGCTACTATAAAAAAAAAGTATGGAGATTCCTCAAAAAAATTAAAAATAGAGCTGTCATAAGATCTAGCAATTACACTTCTGGGTATTCATCCAAAGAAAAGAAAAACACTAATTTGAAAAGATGCATGCATCCCTGTGTTCATTGAAGCATTACCAGTAATAGCCGAGATATGGAAGTAATCTAGACGTCCATCAATAGACCATTGGATAAAGAAGATGTGGTATACATATAATGGAATACTATTTAGCAATAAAAAAAGAATGAAATCTTACCATTTGTGACAACATGGATTGATCTAGAGGCTATTACGCTAAGTGAAATAAGTCAGACAGAGAAAGAAAAATGTATGGAATCTGAAAAAACAAAATAAATGAATAAATAAAACAAAACAGAAACAGACCCATAAATATAGAAAACAAACTGCTGGTTGCCAAAGGAGAGGGGGGATGAGGATAATATCTACCTATTTTTTGATATATATTTATTTAATGATGTTTTGAGATGATCTCTGGAGACAAAGGGTGCAGCAAGCCTCTTTGAGAAGAGGGTAGCTGCACCTGACCAGGGACAGGGATATTCTCACATGGTCGACTCCGGGTTTCCTGATTTTCTCCAGGGGGTGAGCCATAGACACAAAGCAGATCTTCCACTGGAGAGAACCCAGGTTTGGGATACAGAGACAAAGATTTGGATTATGACTCAGTCTGATTTAAGCCTTTTTAATAAGTATGAACCAACTCAACTGAAAGCTTAATGATAGGATAATAATATCTTATGTTAGCATGATATTTCTTCCTATTTTCTAAATGATTTCTCCATCAATAGCACCCTGGACCCACACACAAATTCTGTTCTGTGATGAAGGCAGCTATTATCTTTCCCTTTTAATATCTGAAAAAATTGAGACTCCCCCACCACAGAAAAAAAGTCTTGTTCAATTTCCCACAGTCTATAGCAAAGAGCAACTAAAAGCCACATTCTTAACTCTAAGTTCCTTTCAAATTCTTGGATTGCTTTGTCTGAGTTTTAAAGAGTAAAATAAAGAATTCTGTTAAAGCTTTGAGAGGGTTAATTCCCAAATGCCTGCAAATAGCTTGGCACATAAGAAGAGCCTCCAAAATGCTCAGTAGTAATGAGCAAGGGGGCTCAGAGGGCTTTGCTGACATGAGCTCACTAATCCCCAAAGCTTTTAGCGCAATCTGTGGCAGGAGATGGTCTTTCTATCTTTGCCTCTCTGTTCCTCTACTTTCTCTGTCATTATGACCCCTCAGTAAATGCACAGAGGTTTAGCAAAATATATATATTTTTTAAATTTTAAATAAGTCTAAAATGAAAACTCCTGGTAAAACCATGTGCTAAGACAGGAATGGGAAGGGAACACTGGCCAGCAGAAGACCCATGAGATAGGTCTAGCCATCTCTTATGAAATCAGAGACAGAGGTTGCTGCAAAAGATAACTAATGGCAGGCATTGTCCGAACCACAAGGCAGAAAAACTTCATTCTGGAATCTCCAAACAGAACAGTTACTGTTTAATCAGCATGTGCAAATGCTACTGTGCTTTGTGCTGGGGTAGAAGGCAAGAGAATGTGCTTTTCACATGTTTCCAAAGATGACATCTATGCAGGAGTGGCTGCCTTCTGCTGGACCAAATCACATTTCTCCAATCAAATCTGCAGTTTCCACTGTGTCCCCATTAGCCCACCTCCTTCCCTCCAAACCCAACAGACATCTGACTTCTCTGTTATTTTTTTATCCCGGCACTATGAATTTTTTAAACAGATTTCCCTTTTTTAAACTGTTGATTTAAAAAATATGCCTACTTTCCCCTTCACTCCATAGGGTGGGAATCAAGATAAAGAAGAACTTTGTCTACTGCCATACTAGCTCACTCTGTGGACCCAATCATTTTTTGCTGCAATGCAGACTGAGCAACACCATGGACTAGGATAAAGCGTGGTAAAATGACCTCACAAAAAGCCTGACTTCCAGCTGAGAAGACACATCTTCAGAGGTGAAAAATGTCAGCATCTTACTCCCATGGAGCAGGAGGATGGTGGCAAAATTCTTAAATGGGTCAAACACCAGGCTTCAAGGAAGTGGGCTGGCTGCAAACAATCCCCATTTCTGAGTGTTCATTAGAATTACAAAACATCAGAGCTAGCAGACACCTTAAGCCAGATCTTGTACCATCTTCTTTTGTAGAGAAGGAATTTGAGGCTGAGAAAAGTCCAGTGACCTACCCCTGGTCACATCGCCAGGCGATGCCATGAAAAAACAGAGTTCAGAGGTCCTGATCCACATTGCTGTTTCTATGGGGCCACATATGCTCAGTCTCGGGGAACAGGAGGATAGAATTCATGTCCCCAAGTACTTTGCTCTCAGATTATAGAGAAAAGGTAAAGCCATTTTTAGAAGTGATGATTGAGAAAGTAAATCATTAAAAACCAGATGAGTCAGGGCCGATAAGACATGCTTTAAGACAGTGTTTCACAGCACCACATATTAGAATCACCAGGAAAGCTTTTAAAAAATACTAATATCTAACCTCCTATGCTGACCAAAAGCATCAGAATCTCAGAGAGTAGGGCCTGCATAGGAAACTCAGTTTGTTTTAAAGCTCTCCCAGGTGGTTCTGATGTACAACTAATGTTGAGAACAATTTCTCTGGGAG
>NW_006431288.1:3343973-3364338 GCF_000325575.1 Pteropus alecto
GAGGTTCTTATTGGGTAAAGTGTCCATAAAAGAGACATACCTGCAAGCTTAGCAGTTCTCACCTTGGCTGACCTGTCTTAACACTGCAAGTTCAACTTATAGGAATCAGCTGGGAGGGGGCAGGGCCTGAGGCTGATGATCTCTCTGGCCTAGTAAGGAATTGGCTCCAGTTTCCTGATCACATGGTGAAGTGGGAAGAAGGAAGTAATTATGGAGAGATCTGTCACATGTTATCTCTCCTGTGGCTTTGTACCACAGATCTCATCTCCCTGTGTCAGCAGCCTCATTCCTTCATGCCAGATGCAACTGGGCACATACCCAACAACAAAGAAAGAGCTGAGAGCTACTAAAAGCAGGTGTGAAGGTTTGTTGGGCTTTCCAACTCTTGCTTACCATCACCCCCACCACTGCCCAGTCAAGAGGACAGAACAAACCAAAAGGGGCTATGCTTCCCAATACTCCCCTCTTGATTTACCCAAGACTTCTCTCTGCAATTTGGCAGTGGTGAGAATGCCATTCAATATTTACACTGAGATTGTCTTGACATCCTCTAATGCTTTCTATGACTACACTCCATTAACCTTCTCCCATTGATCTAAGTCAGGAGCTTGAATCTTATTTCTTGGTGGAAAACACTAAGCCATAGAGAGGTCAAGAAGGTACCCAAGGGCCCATAGGTAGTCAGCAACACCACGGATTCTCTCCGCCTCAGCTAACCTGTTTACATAATGTATTTCTATTAGGTGAAGTCACCTACTAAGATACTTATTTGATAAGCATCTATTGAATGCTTTTTCTGTGAGAGGCACCACTTCTTGGGTGCCTCATCTCGAAGGCTGTTGGGATCTACCTCATGCCCACATTCATTCTCCGAAGCAGAAACATCAGCCAAACTATAGGAGTTCTTAAATGGAGAATTGCACTAAAAGTTTGCTTATAATTTTACATTCTCCAAAATGCAGGTATGCACCTGTACAGTCATTCAAACTGCTGTAAACTGGTCATTAAGAGGAAAGTGCACATCTGTGAGAGGCAGGTTTCAGTAACCAAGGACCAATGCCCTGGAAGACTCCTGTTTGTGTTTATGATTCAAAGTCTTGCCATTCCAGGCTGAAAAAAAAAGGCTTTCAGATTTTCACAATATTATTTCTTTGGTGTGATCTACAGTAAACATCAACAAGAGGAAAAATGGTGGAGAAGAAAGTACACTAAATTGGGAATAATCAGACCTCATTCTGTACCTGATTATCTCATAAGTTGCTGTGTGAACCTGATTATATCAGTTAGCTTTTGAGACACGAGTCTCCTCATTTGTAAATCAAGCTATTTGGCTTAAATAATCTTAAGGTCCCTTATGATGCTAATAATTTTGAGCATAGACTTAGCCTCCCTCAATCTATGCCCTAGCATTGAACACTTAAGAGAGCATGATGAAAGGGACCTATACTTTAAGAACACCATTTGGGTTCCCTTAGTTGTATACTACAGTGATTTGAAATGATATGTGATCAGGAACTTCGTGTCTAACAAAGCTTGCATGTCATTTACCTATTGGTTGTTGCCTTGATCCATGGACTAGCCTACCCACATGTTACCATAGAGAAACTCTTTATGCTTCTACATAAGCATGTCCTTGACCTCTTTTAAAGTTGAAATTTCTCAGAGCTTAATGCTTAGATCTCTTCTCGTTTTTTTCTGTATTTCCTCCTCTTATAATTTCATTCAGCCATGTGGCTTTAAATATCATCTATAAGCCAACATTTTCAATTGTTCAGTATCTGATTTCTCCCGCTAGTAAACAAGCTTCCTAAGGACAAGAATTTTAGTTTGTTTTATTTTATTTGATGATGAATCCTAAAATCCTAGAATAGTGCTTGATCCCTTCTAGATCTTCAGTACATATTTGTCGAATTAATAAAGTTAAAGAGGGAGGGCCATGCCAACTCATTTTCAAGAACTCAGTAAGCAATTAAATGCACCTTTATCCTGAAGTTTGAGCATACTCCACAATTAAAACAAATCCTTCAAGGCATAAAGAAGACTTTAATACTATTTGTCCTGCATTCTGGAATTTACAGTCCTAGAGGTTACAATTCCATCTTGAATGGGGGAAAAAAATGGAAGAATCCGAAGAGAAATGCACCATACTTCTCTGATAATGCATGAAGCCCCCAAATAAAAAATTTTTTAAAAGAAACAAAAACACACACAAAAAACGACTTTCTCATACCTTTGACTTTATTGATGACATGGACTTTTAGAAACGTGTGGGATTATTAAAAATTCAGGTTTCACCAGCACTATCATTTTTCCGACATTTAAATTAAACAAAACAAATTTACACCATGGTAAGGTCATTGCTGCTTGGATTACAAAGCGCTGCCATTTTCTCAATACTCCAATTTGGAGCATGTCTTAGATCAGGGGTCCCCAATCCCCAGACCACAGACCAGTAACAGCCTGTTAGGAACCAGGCTGCACAGCTTGAGATGAGTTGTATAATTATTCATTATGTATTAAATGTAATAACAGTAGAAATAAAGTGCATAATAAATGTAATATACTTGAATCATCCCAGAAACATCCCTACCCCAACCCCAGTCCGTGGAAAAGTTATCTTCCATGAAATCGGTCTGTGGTGCCAAAAAGGTTGAGGACTGCTGTTTTAGATTATTTCCCCATCTCTCTCTCACCACTTTACCCCCATCTCTATTCTCCAGCCAGTCTCTAGTCATGAATGCACATGGTTAATGCAATTCTTGGTCAGTTTTTCCATGAGGTGATTTTCTACTCCTCAAAAAACCCAGCTCAAATGTTCTCTCCACTGGGAAGTCTCCTTGATTAAACTCAGAGAGCTAGTTTCTTCCTTCCTCATGCTTTCAGCAGACTGTCTATGCAAAAACTTGCAGAGATATCACATTGTGATGTATTTGTGTGATTACAGAACCAACTCCTGCCTGAGTGAAGCACACAAGGAGAGTTACCTTGGCTTAGTCATCTCGTTATCCTGTGCCACTAGTGCCTGGCAGAGGAAAAGTTCTCAACTGATGCTTCTTGCACAAATGACCTTGTAGAATTAATCATTGTATGTGGAGTTTCACAATGAAGTAGCGTTTATTTAAACCAAATTTGGCAATTTTAATGGTTTATGATAAGATCCTAATCAGTGAACTAGATCACAGAAATTAACAGTTTAGCTTCTAAAATTAGTGTTGACAACACAGCAGTACAGAAATTAGACCAACAAGCGAGAAGAAGAAATATGATTCAGAAACCCAAAGGGTCAGTCCTTATACACCAAGCCCTGTTAGGGCTGTGAAGGATTCTGCAGTAATCAAGGAATTGGAGAACACATTCTGCAAAGTGAAGAGATGCCTCAAGACTGGTCAAGACCATAAGAAAGATACCCCAGAACTGAGGTAATAGACCACACCCTCTGGCATCTGCAAGGCCTTAGGGCTCCAGTATTCTAAAAGTTTGTAATAGGAGTCATAGAGGCTTGTATGCAAATGAGAAGCTGATACAGGGGAGGTCAAATAATTGTCACATATGCAGGCCTCTGCAATAGTTACTTACTAGAGAGGCTTTTCTGCTGCTCCCTAGGTTTGGGGCCCTGTAACATTAACCTCTTGAGGATGGGCTTGATGTTTTGGCCTTCATATCATTCCCAGACAGAGCTGAAGAGAGGAGATCAAATTAATATTTCTATGTTATTTTTGCCAACTCAACTCCAACTTACTTGTGTCTGCTTCCTTCTTCTTCACTTTGAGCACTTGGCATTGCCTGTTACCAAAATTATCGTGGGTAGATACAAGATACTCTAAATGTCCTGCAAAGATCCCTCTTTTTTATTAAGAGGGAACCCAAAACCATAATCGAGAGTCTTTTTTAATATTTAGGACCATTGTCACTTCTTAATTGCAGGAGACTTTTCTTTTCAAATTGGTTGAGTACTTTTAATTGTTTTTACACTTTGCTGCCATAATTGTAGGTAGGTCTAAATTATTATTTACAATCCATTAATTTTTAGAGATTGCATTTTAGTTTAGTGTTAGGTATTTGTCTATATGAATATGCTCTGGGCTGTCACACTCACTCCTGACTACCCTCAAGCTAATAGACTAAAAGCCAAGTCTTCCCTAAAGAAAAGTTGCTAGAACAGTTTGATTAATAACAATTACATGCTCAATGAAAGAGTCAGTCCAGCTAAATTAATAATGTAGATATGGCTTAAGACTTTTAATATCTGTTTTATTTCAGATATACCATTCTAGGGAACAATCCTACTATTATAGCTAACACTATTATTATCAAATATGTTCCTCTTGTTAGCCATTACTATAAAATATTCATCAGGGAGCACCTGGCAAAGATGAAGATGATGAGCTGATTTACAAGTTCTGGATAAACCAAATTTTCAGTGAAACAAATAAACTGAGAACTTGAAGCTTCTCACAGGTTTGAAACCAGACAGATCAGAAGTACAGGTCTATGAAATATGAAGAGGCCATCTTTCATTAGCTGGGAGAAAGACAGCTGACACAAGTTGGAGGGGTTGCTAGGATACCATACTGACCATTTAAAATCATAGAACAGTGATTTGCAACCCAGAACAATTTTGTTTCCCCAGAGAACTTTTGTCTATGTCCAGAGTCATTTTTGGTTGTCATAACTCAAGGAGAGTTACTGGCATCTGATAGGTAGAGGCCAGGGATGCTGCCGAATATCTTAGAATGTACTGGACAGCCCCACTACAAAGAAATATCCTGTCTAAATTGTCAATAATATTGACATTAAGGAAACCCAGCCACAAGACATTAGGAAAATCAAGTTGGAGAAGATAGTACAAAACCATAACAATTAAAAACTGAAGCATCTCTAAAGGGTAGAACCAACTTTATGAGCTACATAGTGAATATATTCCAGATAACAAACCAGGAAAGTGAGAAATAAATGTAAGGTGTGGGTAAGATCTCTAAATGGACTAAGGTTATATCAAGGAAGAAAAGAAACGCCTTGATGATCAGTCCAAAAAAGCCAGAAGCCCAAGTGAGAAATTTTGAAAGACATGTTTTAAAAATGACTCATTTATTCAAAGGTCAGACTAGGGCCACCAAGAGCCAAGGCTCTTGGATTCTGCCTAAGGAGTCCAAATAATAAAGTTTCTTCTTTAAAAATGGAACTGATGTCACAGTGGCTGTCCAAAATCCTAGCCCAACTTTGCAGAGTGGGTAGTATAATCAAACTAGAAAGGGGTTAAATGTTCAGTAAAACATTGCCTTCCATACCTACCATCAGCCCAGCAACTCTGGGTTATCCTGGGTCCTCTGAGAACCAGATATCTAGACAGGACTAAGTATGCAAGACATTTATTAGAGGAAACATTTATGAGAGAAAACAGGGAAGGAACTGGAAAAGTCCGGGAAGCCCAGAAGACTACAGTGCCAGTATGATCCCTAGTGAGAGTGAGAGGGAAGCAGGCAGGAAGGTTGGCTGGAGGCAGGAAATGCAGCATCGTTCTATGGAAGGTCTGGCGATATCTTTGGGGAACCTCAAGTCAAAGTTGTCCATCAGAGGAGATCATGTCACCAAAGATCGGACATGACCTAGTACATCTGCCTCTGTCCCACTCAGTCACTGGATAAGAGCAGCCCTCAAAGTCAGTCCAGCAATAGACTTCAGAAAGCAGAGGCTAAGGCTCTTGGTAAGTTGCATTTCTTGTAGCCAAAGATCTGAGAGACACATTCTCATGGTTGCCACCAATGCTGAGACAAGACTTTAGTCACTTCAGAATAAAAACTATGCTCAGGAAAATGTATTCATTTCCAATTTTTCCTATATTTACTCTTTGCTGTGTATCTCCATTGATATGGTCTAATAATATCTGATTAAAAAATTTGAACCTTACCTCACCTGGATTATTACTCAGGAGAAAGGATGCTTCCCCAAGCTAAATCATGAAATCTAGGACCTCAGTGTCTCTAAAGTAAGAGGTTGTCTCTGGAGAAGAACTACAACATAGGGTGAGAACTCAGGGTATGAAGAATCAGGAGTAGTTGGAGTAAATGGTCCCTGACCTTAGCTTTTTCTTTGCATAAAACTATTTTTCATTTATTTCCTTTTAATTTTTTTAATAAGCAAGAGAATATTCTTGATGCTAGTCTGTATCCACTGGCCTGCTACTCAGTTTTGCCACAAAGATAATATTGTTGAAGGACATTACACCTGCTCCAAGATAGGTTCTGCCATAGTAACTATATTGTACCAATATCCAGAGTGATTTGTGGCCAAGGACACATCCCCATGCTAATTCCCAGAGAGCAGCAGCCAGAGCTGAGCCATTAGAAGCATTTTGCCAAGGATGATTTGACTTTTCTGTCTTGACTCTAGTTCCAAGGACATGGCATAACTTAGTGCATTAATCTCCAAAGTGGTGCTTGTCCCCAGGGCTACTCTGAGTATAATGATGTGAATCAAAGAAATATTAGAATTCTTATTTTTATTTATTTATATTTTGTCTTTTTTATCATCATATATGTGTAGTGACATATCATTTCTACATAAAGAAATACATTGTGTGTACATGCTTTAAAACAAAAAAGATTGACCACTGGTAGTGCAGTGGGTCTTGATTCTTTTTAATAGTGAAAATGATAGTATAACACAGGTGAAGATGGAACTACTCTAGCTGATAAAGGGCAGTTGTGGTCAGGGAGTGGGGAATAGGCTCCCACCTACTTAACCTGTAGGAATCTGGACAACACAAATGGAAAACTATAGGCAACTGGATACAGAGATGTAGGAAGTGATCTGAGAGGCATCATCGTTGGGGGAAGAAAACAAATTAGAGCTGGGCAAACTCCTGAGCAAAGCTGTAAGTGTAAGGGACCAAACAGCAATGGAACAGCCAGAGATAGAACTGAACAGGGATAGCATCCTAGGCAAGAGTAATGTATTTCTGAAGAGGAGAGGTTGGGGACATAAGGATTTTCCCACCCAAACTGAGTAAATGAACAAGTACAGTAGCTTTTTAAAGAGGCACCTGTGCCATGAGTGTGTGCGGTGAGGGAACAACCAAGAATGTCTTCCTGGCTGCGCACCATCTACCAAACTGGCAAGGACGACTAAAGAATTCTCAAATCCCCTCTCATGCCTCAAATCCTATGATTGGAAGGCCATAGCATCCATGAAACAATACTTTAGCACTCCAAAGTGGACTCCTATGACATTTCTGCTTCAGAGAGACAAACTTTGAAAGCAAAAAAGATTACTTTCTTTGGCGAGTGAGTGATAGACTATCACCCACTTAACTACAAATAAACCTGCAGAGTTCTGCGCAAATACAAAAATAGTCAACCATGAGGAGGGGTGGTTAACTTACCAGGGAATGACGTGTGGTTATGGGTGGGTGGTAAACAGTGGCAGGTTGGAAAGCAAGCAGTTGTTATACATGTCAGGATGTCTTGTGCTTGCTCCTTAACATTATCGGTGTTTCTGGGTTGCATGGCTTGCCCTCTGCTGCCCTGGCCAGGGGTCTGCCCACAGAGGTTTTTGCCCCAATGGGTAACAATCACTGTAAGCCTCTATATACCACCTCTGCACTGGAGAGGTACTCTACTCTGAGGTAGGAATATCTCCAGGGCTCAGACTTCCTTCTCCCTGGTATATTGTCAGCTCTACTCATTGGATGGTTGCCTCATCCTCTGCCTGTCTCTGTTCCTGTACCCTCTTGCCTGGTGGCCTGGTAGTTTGCTTTTATATTTCCTTATCTTTAGCTTTCAGCTATTCCCTGTGTTGCACTCTTCTTAACTTTCCTCCCAGCTTTAATTTTTGCTCTCTGGCTTCACACTGACTCTGCTATCTACCACCAAATGTTCACTGAAAGACAAAGGAGGAAATCTCAGGAATTTTGAGGGAATACTTAAGATATTTCTGATGTATCCATTTCTTTGAGCAAAATAAAATCCAATCACAGGCCTAAGTGAGACGTCTGCTGATGGCCAACCAAGACCTACAGCCAACATCTAAGAGCCATAACAGAAGGACAAGCTACACTGAAGGGCTTTGTCTTCACTGAAAAATCTATCACAATCACTCTCTTCCCAGATAGCAATATCAAAAAGCAGCAGAAAAAAAATGTGGTCATTAAGAATTAAAAATAAAAAAGAACAGAGAATGTAGGATGCATTTACAAGCAGGGGATGGAGGAGTTATAATGTATCTTTGATTTTTTCCCTATCCTCCTGAACTCTCTTTCCTTACTTCTGCTCTTCGACCACAGCATAAAATTTGTTATTGCTACAAAAAAAACAAAAAACAAACAAACAAATAAACCTTCTTTGTGGCCTCCCAGACATACAGATTTCAATGCTGCTTTTGGATTAACCTGGTGGAAATGTCAACAGTTTCTCTGCACCCCTCATCTACAAGCAGATGTGCCTGCCAGGCAAACCTGACTTTCAAGCTCTGCCCTGGCTGACTGGCTTCCAAAGAAGCATCCACTGTTTCTATAGAACTTGACCACATCAACACGACTTCTGATACATGTGAATGAGACCTGAGGCTGGGAGTTGGGAGCTGAGCAGTTCAAAACCAAAGCTAGATGGTACAGCCCTACATCTCTGAGAGTCTTCCCATCTAAAGCTAGTCCCAGAGACCTTTATGGATATTAAAAACTAATGAAAAGGGGAATTACAGAAGTGCCCCACCCTACTCCAGACGAGACAAAGAACTCAGTATGTGGTTAAAGCACAAGCGAGTTCTACTCTGCTCTAGAGCTTACAGTCAAAGTCCACAGGCTTTAGCTATGCAGAAGACAGCCCAGTGACACACACAGATTCTTACCAAGTGCAGTGTGCTTGGGAGATTATTGGAGTCCAGGGCCCTTTTCCAGCTGACCATCTAAGGCTAGGTCTTTTCCTGAGGCCACTAAAAGGCTGAGCATGTTGAATTAAGGCAGGGTACAAGATAGGTGTGTGACTCTGCAAATTACCCACTTTCTACCACCTAAGCACACCCTTGAGTCAATGGATATCATTCTAGATTCAGCCCATCATAAGCTGCATAGGTTTGTAGAGACCTCAGGTGCTGTATGATTTCCCCTTGGGCCTGGGCAAAGAGAAATATAATCTTTAGAGACTCAGTAATCAGCCCATGTGGAGAGGAATTAGTCTATCCCCTCTCCAATATGTGTTCAAGAGAGCCAAAGAGGATGCTTTTTTCCACTACACACTGCTTCCTAAA
Organism: Pteropus alecto; assembly: GCF_000325575.1. Classification (NCBI taxonomy): domain Eukaryota; kingdom Metazoa; phylum Chordata; class Mammalia; order Chiroptera; family Pteropodidae; genus Pteropus; species Pteropus alecto. The sequence continues at coordinate 3,353,217 of NW_006431288.1, forward strand.
ATTTTACCTTTAGTAGTGACAGCAAAGCTTAAGAGGCAGGCAACGTCAGTCCAGGCCTGGCACTTATAGAGATGAAGAACACTTTTCACCTGATTTTAGGCTCCATACAGGAGCTCTTCTAAACCCCATCGGGGTCTCTTTTATCCCAGCACTAAAAGCAGAGTCCACTTTCTTGTCTGGGCCAGAGTAGATCAGCTGGGGAAACATGAACCACTTATCAGTACTCTCCATAGAATGTAGAAAAGCCAACCAAACATTGCTCAAGCCTAGGGAAATAAATGTAGGAGTTCCCTGAAATAGGCCTTCTACTCTAAAACAAATGTCACAAGCACTTTGTTATATGTTCCACTGCAAAATAGAACCATAACCCATGATAGTCAGAGCAAGAGAGAAAATAAAGAGTGAGGTGATTGACACAGAAAAAGAAGAAAGAAATGCCCAGACAGAAGTGGCCAACCTAAGTGATACATTAAGACCTGGCAACCTGTAACTGTAGGTACTTCAGAGAGGGTATATCTATTGTGAATCTCTTACAACCTTTATGGCTGCCCTGGGAAGTAGGTAAACAGTTATTTTTTCCTATTTTTACAGAGGATTAAGTGTACTGGAGAGGTTAGACTGCTTGCCCAATGCCATCCAGTTCCTAAGCGCAGAGACAAAGCCAGAGGCCATGTCTTTGGTTTACTGGTTGGTGCTTCTCTACTCTCTCATAGTGACAGCAGAAAGAGCATGTTGTCTATTTTAAAAATAAATAATTTACCCCAAAGAAGAAAAGAAACAGTTATCTTGGTCATAATAAAAAAGTAGTCCGATTTTCATGAACATTGTGAGAGCTAAATGGGACCATTGTAAGGCAGGGCCCTTTTACTCTCGAGATTTTGCCCCCTAAAAAAGAGTGTAGGGCCCATCAGGAAAAGATGCAGACTCCTAATAGTAGTTTCATCATCCTTTTCATCTGGGCCTCACCCAAAGAGGCATCCACCTTAGTGCCAAGCAAGACTGGGCACTCTCTTCTCCATGGGATACAGCCAGGGGATTCCCAAGGAAATTCCAGCTTCTCTTGGAGCTTGTAGGCTGATGGGCTATTTCCATCTGCCACATGCTCTCTTCCAATATTCTCCTTTCTTTGAGGAATGTGGGAAATCCCTTGGCACTGGGCGTTTAGAAGAACCAAGTTGGTTTATTCAAAGAAGCCAAGAGCTTCTTTAGATCTGTCTTCTGAGGAACAGAAATGACCATAGGTACTTGGCCCCACCACTATCACATTTGAGCAATCCTCCCATCATATATATATATATATCTCATTGCATTCACCCTTGATCTATCTGGCAGGTCTAAATCTGAACTCTTGCTTTCCATTCTACATTTGTCTACAGCTGGTTTGGTTTGCATTGTGCCCATGTGCATGTTGTCAATTGAGAAGGCAGTGTGGTGGTAGTAGCATTAGGGAAGTAAGAATACCTCTTTTGGCTCTTTTGCTCACTAATATACAGGATAGTTATAAAGTTACATGGATGTGCTTTGCATACTGTAAGTCACCATTTAACCATGAATCATTAATTTGGAGACTAGGGCATTCTCAGTGTGGATTTTCTCTTGGCTTAGTACAGCCAAGCCCAAAGAGCTAAGAGTAAAATAGATGTTTTGATGGTATAGTGATAGTAAAGGCAGATCCTTTTTAGAGTGTATAGACCAAACAAGTCAAGTTGGTACATATCTGGAATTTGATATCGTACTACCTTGAGCATATCCTTTCATATATCAAGAAACAATTGATTTATAGAAGTCTCCCAGTTTAGGTACAAAGGTCACTCTAAGTATGAGAATACCTCTGAAAAAGACAGGCTTCTCTTTTGTTTCTTGACCAGTCATCATAATTCTTGGGTAAAAGATTGGTGTTACCCTGTTTCATGATACTCTCTGTCTACTAAGATAAGAGAGCTTCAGGGAAACAGAACAGTGGCCAAGGTTACAAATCTATTTTCCAATAGGCCAACTTTCAGCTCAGCCCTTCACTATCTTGCTGAAATTACACCAGGTAGGCTAGGTACACAGGTTACTGAAACTCTTTAAAAGTCACTTAGGTCACTTTCAGTGTGACCTTGGATAAGATTCTTGGACTTCCCTTGCCTCAATGTCCTCATCTATAGAATGAAAAGAATGACTTAGACAATCTCCACAGTCACTTCCAGCTCCAGGGACCTCGACTTTTCTAAATAAATTAATGTAATTTATCCAGGCAGTGGACCTTGAAGAGAGGTCATGCATGATTTTATATAATCATGACAATATTGGTTACATCTTGATGTTTACAAATCACAAAAACTGCCTGTTTTCTTCCAGGTAGAAACAGTCATGGGCAGGATCCAGCAGATAACAAAACTAGACCTCTTTGCAATCTTTTCAGTGCAATTTTGATGCAATTTTAAGCTCCTATATTGGACCCTGAGAGGGTATCAGTTAAGGAGATGAGATTATTAGATTTCCAGAAATGCCGGAAAATCCAAAAACAAACTATTTCTTGTTTCAGGGCAGGATTATACCTAAACTAAAAAAGATAGCTCGCAAACAGGAATGTGAGGTCAGATACTCTTCTCAATGCTCCCCAAATGGCTGTCGGCACTAATTGTGGGTTTACTTTTAGAGTCAGATTTTTCAGACATGTGTGATGGACATATGACATTCTTATAAAGGCTCTCAAGTCATCCATATCTCTGTTTCAACCACCACTGGTCATTTCTCATCCAACTACTGTCATGGCCTCCCAACTTGCCCATCTGTTCCAGGTTTCTTCACCTCTAATCCATTCTACAAAATTTCAACAAGAACAAGATTTAAAAATTGAACTCATGATTCGTGACCTACAACATGAATCACATCAATGGTATTCCATCACTTCTAGGATAAAGATCAAAATGATAACATGAGTTTCAAGGGCTGTTTGCATCTTCTGACCCCTTCTGAGCTCTCCAGCTTTACCTTGTACCACACTCCCTTCCCCTACACTCCACCCAAATAGGAGAATATTCTCCGATCTTTTCTGCTATATAGCCTCTGCATGTCCTATTCACTCTGCTTTCCCCTTGTCTTCCCTCTTGGGTTGGGATAATTTCCATTCTCATCCCTCAGATCTCAGCTCAGTTTTCACTTTCACAGAAAAAGCTTTGTTAGCCTCCCTGACAACATCAAGCCCTCCTTATAGGTAATCATAGCAGCACATTTCCCTTTCCATAGTGTTGTCTCAGTTGTGATTTTACAACCATATCGGTATTTATTTGAGGCATGTCTGTCTCTTCCACTAGACTCTAAACTTCATGAAAGCTGGGACCATAAATATTTTCGTTCAGGTATTGCATTCATATTGCCTAGCATACTGCTTGTCACACTGTAATCACTCAATAAATAACAAGTCAAATAAGTAAATGTGCTTGGTACTTTAAGTACTCAGAGATGAATAAGGCAAGATCTCTGCTTTTCAGAATCCCACAGGCATGAATGAAATGGCAACTCTGAAAAAGGCTAGTCTATGAAAAGTAACTAGGTAGAAGAAATAAGAAAGCCCTTTTCCTATTTCTTCTGATTTGCTGAGCCCTTTTTACATTTTAAATATGAATATCATTCCATTTAAGTATCAGATTCTCAAGTATGATTCACTCCTATCCCTAACCCAACATTTTACTTCTTGTGAACAACACAATTCCTTCTTGTATTGGTACAGTGTGTACTGTTGGCACCATGGGCCTGACTCTAAATTTTAAATAACTAGGACCACTTCAACAGACACCCTGATTAAATCTGCTGAATAATTTTCGTTTGTATTAAGCCAATAGCCCACATCAGGGACCACATCTGTGTTTATGAAATGACTCTCACTCTCAGGCGTGTCTGTCGCAACATGTGATGTGAAATCTGAAAGCATGCAGCTTCAGCTCTAAGCTGCTGCATTTGTGTTTGGTTGGTAGTTTAAAACTGCTGTTTATTGACAAGCATGAACACTGGAATGAGTAATCATTAAAAGCATTCTTTGCATATTTCCATCTCCTGTTAGCAAAGCACATCCCCAAGCCTCTCTGTTCACACTTTGCAGATGGTTAAGCTGATGGGCAGGCTGAACCTAGGGTCCCAGATGCCTCTGAGGATTCAATGGGATGTAACAGAATGTTAGAATCAATAAGCTCATACTTAGGATTTGTGTGATCGTAATAGTTACTTTCATTTGTTCATTCATTCATCCACTAACTCATTCATTCAACAAATACTTGTTTAAGATTTGTCACTGTATTAGGCCCTAAGAATTTGCTGGAAAACAAAACACGTATATTCCCTACCTTTATAGACCATGGTATAAGGAAGAAAGAGAGATATGAAGTATTACTTTAAAATATATAGACTCATAGTGTTAGAAAGGAGAAACCTGGTATCATGGACCTGTGCAATAAAGGAGACCTAAGCTACTTTAGAACATCGAGAATGCTCTCCTGAAAAAGCAAAATTTAAGCTGAGCCCCAAAGGATAAAAAAGATGTTCAGTCAGAAACAACATGATAAGAGAATCAGAACTTTCCAAGCTTGGGGAGCCTTACAGATAAAGTCTTTGAGGAACTGAAAGAGTCCAGAGAAACTAGAGCCAAGAACTGGGTGGGGAGAGAGGTGAGAAATTAAGTTAAATGTGGACCATGTCGACTACTTTAAACACTATTCTAAAGGTAACCAGAAGTCTGCATAAGGTTTTAAACAAAGAAAAAATCAGATTAGATCATATAAGATCAGAATTGAGCAACATGTACCCTGCCTATCTCACAACTCCTTGATGAGGAACAAATGAGAACAAAGATAATCCTGCAGGTAAACCATAAAGCAAGAAACCATCAGTGTTTTTAGTATAACCACTAAGTAAACTCCCAAGAGTCATGAAACAGCATTTGTAAATTCCCTATTTCTAGGAAATAAGATTCAAGAATGTCCATTCAGAACATTTCAGAGACTCTGTCCCTTGATATGCCAGATATGCTATTTTCCTCCATGTTAGATTTGGATGTGCCATCTGATTTACTTATCATTTTCCCCACAAACATGCAAGCAGCATTCTAATCAATGGCCTGCACTGATTCATCTTGGCCTTTCCAGGGGTCTCTCAGCACAGTGTCTCTACTCATTAAAGGTAATGTGCCTGCATCATAATGATAATGCTTTGCACTTACCCAGCACATTGCCTGAGGTGTCTCAAAGCATTTTGAAAATACTTAATTAAGTTAGTCTAATGACTGCAAGGGAGTCCCCAGGCTTTCAGCACCAAGGGGTCTGGGTAGGAAGGAGTGATGGGAATCAAGTGCAAAGCCTACCTCCAGCCCCGGCTCTAGGTCACAAGGGCCAGTGAGAGGATGTGCAGGGGAATGAGCCTCTGTGTCACTAGGGAGAAGCATTCACATATGCATGGTCATGGCTGTGTGTGGTACAGGCAGTGAAGGCCTGCTGCCATAGGAGCCTATGGGGAGAGCAACAAGGCTTGGAGGCTACAGCAGGGAGATCTGGAAGGGCAGAGATGGAAGTCAGAAGGAAGTGGCTATGATTTTGAAGGTAACTAAACTCTGACTTGGAAGTGTGAGTGTGTGTCTACTGACATGAGTCGGGGAGGGTAAAGAGAGGAGGGAATGTATATACATACAGCTACAGGAAGGTAATAGTAAGCACATTTGTCATCAGGTATGTCTCTGGCTATGTCTCAGAGGTACCTTCAGTCTTGCCCCCAGCCCTACAAATACCATTTTATCAAGGCATAGAGTTAAATGGTGTAAAACTCTAACGAGAGGAACTATATCCATGCCCCACTGAGTTACCACTTCTCGTCCCTCAGAGAAAGGCAGAGACAACCAAGGCCTCACAGATTAAGCAAAGTCTAGGTCTTAGTCTCCTATCAATAGCATAAAAAGTCTACAGGAACAACTGTCTGCAAGGCCTGGAGCTCGTTATCTTTATCGGGGTCAGAAGGACTGGGAGAGTAGAGCAGAGCTGCCCCAAGGTGATGCCAGCCTGTCCCCTTTCTCAGAGTGCCTGCTTGGCCCTTCATGTCTGGAAGGTGCCACACAGCATCCAGAGGTGCTAATATCCACCGCTGCTGACAGCCTGGCTTGTCAGCAGCCACGGGCCATCTGTGGGTTGACACTTGAGTTCACTGACAGGAATAGCTAGGCTTTGCTTTCCATCTCTCTTTTCTCCCCAGGCTCTACAGCTGCAGGTGATGGCAGCAGTCCATGGGCTCCTGTCCAGTGAGCCAGGGACAGGAAATCCATAGCCTACAGGCTGAAGGTGACGGGTCTCCTAGAACACCAACTGTCCAAGTTCGTGTACATAGTACCCCACCAAAAATATTGCAAAGCAATGTTTAGAAGACCAAAGGGGCCATGTCTGCTACCCTTGTTTTCCATGAAGGGAAATCAAGGCCCAGGAAGCTCCAAAGTCAGCATGCATATCTTATTGGGGGTCCAAAAAAGGAAAAACACTGAATAATTTCCTATTTTACTGGATCTATGTTTCTCAAAGCAGGAGAGTATCTTACTTAATGTATTTTGTTTAATAAGAACCTATATAAAGTCTCATTGAGTAAATGAATGAGTGGACTGTATTCAGCTAGTTTTCATCACTGTGACAAAGATATATGAGTTGGGATGATCCTGTCTTGTCTTCCTTCTCCTTCAACAATAAGGAATGAACTCCCAACTCCTATGTGTGAGAGCCCCCTTTTTTTACCCTATTACTAGGAGACCAGGATGAATTTTTTTATGTTAAAAATTCTGAAGTTAATCTGTCCATTTGGAAACAAGAAGCATACATCACTGGAACCTATATTACAGAGTGGTACACTGGGACCCAGAGAATTCCTTGAGCCAACCAAATGAACTTCAAAGAGCTCTTATGCTGAGTCTCAGTCCTCTGTTGTCAGAACTCTCAGAGGCTTGGGTGGAGTCCCACCAATTGATAAATGCACTCTGCCCATGAAGCTCTGACACAGGTTAGAGGTGTAGCTTCTAGTGTTGATGTGAAAGGCCCAGGCCCAGAGCTGCTAAATAACAAACACATGCAAGTACCAGCTGTTTGAGGAGTCTCCTGTAACTTCCCAGGCTACAGGACATGGCAGAGGGTGCTAAGAATGAGAGAAAGGATGGAGGCACACAGAACTGAAGCAATACATAAGAATCTTAAACCACTTGGGAACTCTGATTAATCTCAGGCTGAGCAATGCTGCCCAGCTCCAGGCTACTGAAAAAGCAATCTTTATGAGGTAGCCAACACCTGTCTCCTTCTCAGAGCCTGCTATTGCGCTGGGCCAATGCTGAGGGCTGACAGGAAATGGTCTGACCTTATTAACATGTCTATCATTTTGAAGGGATGAAGCCCACAGGATAGCTTGTGTGGGTGGGGGGTAAGAGTCTATGATTGACAGAGGAATGACGAGGTCTTGATCATAACTGAACTCTCAGTCCTTGTTCATATCTCTTTTATAGTGAGTTTAGGCTAGGGCTAGATTTTCCTAATGGCAAATCATTCTCCTATTTGACCCCTCATGCAAACCACGTGATCTTGGCAGGTTCTTCAACACTGTACTGGTGATAGGGAAGAGGTGGGGAAAGGAATTCATGGAAACTTGGCTGTGGAGTCCTCACCTGGGTCTCACCCCAAAGTCAAACATCTAGCCCAAAGAGCCCACAGCCCAGTGCACTTCCTCAGAGTAAGGTATGGTCAGGTGTGTACTGGGGAAGAAAAAATCCTACATGTCACAGAGCTGTCTATCCAAGTACAGGGCTTTTAACCAAAATAGTGCAAAGACAGAGTAAGAAATGGGAGACATGGCTATAGCTGTGAATGTAGGCTTACAGATCTGTGCATGGGACATAACTTTGTCCAGTTCAGGTAGATAAAGATGCTTCACAGCTAATTTCCTAGGCAGAGTCATAACACAGCAGGATGAGCTCAGGAAAAGGGGTAATGATCTAAACTAAAGATAAGAAGCTCCCCATGTTAGAGATCCAGTGCCCCCATCAGTGAGCTGCCCCCCGCCCCTGGCTGTCATGCTGTGCTTCTGGAACTAAGGATAGCAACACACTTTCACCCCGCCCCTATGACCCTGCCCTGCCATTTCTCAGAGTTAAAGGAAAAAAGATGGAAGATGGGTTTCCACTTGAATGCTGTAGGTCATAAACAGGATTTTAAAGTTCAGACCAAGTGGGCTCAGAGTGCATCAGAAACATGAGGATGCTTGATAAAAATGTATTGTCTACGATGGGGGTAGGGATTCTGCATTTTAATTTTCCCCCTCCCTGAGGTGATTCTGATGCAAATGTCCAACAGCCCTTACTTCCAGCTTCCCCAGGCTTGTTTCACCATCTACTCATTTTCTCTCAAAGTTCCCTACCCAAGGTCAAAAAGGCTCCTAGCACAGACCCATCTGTCCTCCCACCAAGGACAACAAAAGCGTCATCACACTTGGTGCTCAGGGTTTCAGAAGCATCTTAAGCCATGAAAATTAAATTGTCAACTGAGGCCCTCTCCCCATCTTGGGTTTGGGCTCATTACTGTTTCCTCTTGTTACTACTATCTTTCCCATTCCAGAGATTCTGACTAGAAAAGCAATTTATGACCATCGGTTTCCCCCTGGAAGGCACCAGGAGACAACAACATAGCCTTAAAATTATTCTGGGATGAAAACGTGTTTTATCAGGAAATAGAAAGCTGCAGAATAAAATGGCATCGAGGCCTAACCAGGTCAGGGTTTCATTATTACATTAGCCTCTGTCTTTAGACACAGGGAAAGTAAAAGGCTAACGAGCTGGTATTGACCCTGATGGGAGAAAAAGCATCATTTGAAACAAAGACACTAAAAAGTCTAAAAACATAATAAAGGAACTAAAATAAATGAGGAAGAACTCACAAATAAGCGCTCACAGCTAGTCAGAATTTTTGGATTCAGCCCAGGTTCCCTTTCGCACAGGAACCCTTCATGAAGTGATGTTTTCCTTCTCTCCAGGTATATCTCTCAAGGCCAACTTTTTCTCTTCCCTGCTCCAGACCCGAGGCCAAGTTCCTGGCACAATGAGCATGAAGAGCAGCCCTCAAAGCAAGAGTAACACTCGGGTCATACCAGTGCCCCGCCTTCCTTCTGTCACCCCAAATGCTTTAATCTGGTGAAGGCTGACTGGCTGGGAGGCTGAGGTAATTCCCTGGGACCCAGCTGGCTTTAGGTGTGCATGCTTCTCCCACAAGCAAGGTCAGTGCTCCCCAGAAATGAACTGGAGCTGTGTTTTCGGATGCCATGGGAACTCTAGAGGGAGGTAGTACCCTGATTCTTGGTTTCCTACAGGGCACACTGCAATGCAGTTCCAGCTGCCTGGGGCTCACTCCTCTCCCCTTTCGAAGTGTAATTTCCTGATTCCCGCTCTGCGGAGAGCAAACACACAGCCAGCATCTCTGGGAAGGGGAGGGTCCTGACCTCTGCCTTTCTGCTCACCTGTGCTCAGAACATTGGTGCCAGGTTGGAGACTTGCACACACAGGAAAGTTCTTCTCCCAGTGTGGACCCAAAGCGCCTACTTGGCTCCCTCTACAGGCTGGAGCAGGTACTGAGTGTTTCCTGCCTGCCCTGCCTTCCCCACTGAGCACTGTCAGGGTGAAACTCCCTCCCAGGCTTGATGCTGAAGGAAGAACAACTGCAGCACCCCCACTCTGAACTTCTCAGCCTAAATCAAACAGCCAGGAACATGGTTTTGCAAAGCCCATCTCTGCTAGAAAAAGTACAATTTTTAAAAAGCATTACAAAACATTATACAAAAGATTTCTTCTTTCAGCCCAATAAACTTCCATTTGTCTGATTTTACTTTGGTAGCTTAGAAATACTTAGGGCTTTATGTACTTAAAAACCAAAACCAAATGATTTTGAACATAAAAATGTAAAATTCTGTTTTTTACCTGTATCAGCATATGTAAGGTTTAAGAATCTTAGTATTTATGTCTGCATATATATGTACGGGATTTAGGTTTAAGCTAATATTTAACTAAATTCATGTATCTCAGTTTGGAAAAAAAATGAAAAAAGAAAAATCTTGCTGGGCTGGGCTGGGCTTTAGTATGGAAACCCCACAGACCCTTTGATGCTGCCTAAAACCTTGGCAAGCTTAACCCAGTCCCTTCAGCATTGTTTGAAGGATGCCTGCAGGCATTTAGTTGTCTGCTTGAGAAAGACAGGCATGCAATTATCAAACCTATTAAAATGTGTTGGGTTTTGCAACACTTCCACTAAGCTTATTCTAGTAGGATTGCAGCATCTTACCTGTGTCACTGCAGATTTGTTTTCCCCCAAACAAGTAACTGCTATGATAGATAAGATCATCGCATTTAAATCATTAGATAAGGTAGGGAAGGTACTGTGGAGAATCAGGTAAATCCAGATCTCCAACCTTCCTTCTGACTGACCATTCCAAATTCTGTCAAGGGAAATTCATGTTTCTTATGTGAGGGGAAGGGAGAAACTGAGAGGATTCTGAATTTCAAAGGTATAATCTGCCCATTTGGTGGAAGGATAAGGAAAGGATGAAATAGAAGAAGGACTATGTTAAAACAAGAAATTCAGGAGCCAAGGAGAAGGAAGGGGAGAGGAAGGAGCTGAAATGAAAGAGTGGGAGAGAGAGGATTCTGAAGGATTCTGAAGGAAGAGAGGGAAAAGAGAAAGAGGGGAGAAGGAGAGGAAAGAGACGGAGAAAAGAGACAGGAAGAGTGACTGAAAAAAATAGACATACAGGGAGATACAGAGCTGGAGACTGGAACTGAGAGATCACGATGGAGAAATAAGGATGCCCCATCAATCCTGCGGGTCCCAACACAAGCAGCGAGAAGGATTTATGCCTGGGAGCTGACATTCCTCTTCTCCTACCCCTGGGACCACAACTGGTTAATGTCAGTGGGTCCCTTTCACAGGAACAGCAGTGCCTCACAGCATGGTGCAGATCTCGAACCCAGCTCACCAGATCGCATTGCCGGGAACAGAGAGCAAATCCCGTGCTGCAAGCATCTGCGTGCGTGTGAGTGAGTGAGCGGATGTGTATGCGCGTGCACAGAGCAAGCCTACCTCTTTCC
>NW_006431288.1:3364357-3386377 GCF_000325575.1 Pteropus alecto
GGGCTCTCCTTCCCCTTCCTCTTCTTCTCTAACATCTCGAAATCGCCCCAGGAAAAGAGAACCTCCTTCTCCCATACCTGGGATGAAGAGCAGGGCGGTTGTCGCGGAGAAGACGATCCAGCAGGCAGGGTGGTACATCTTGAGGCTGCGGTGTCTCAGCTGCTGGGCTTGCTAACTGCTTCTGCTGCTGCTACGGCTGCTGCCTTCCTCTGTGCTGAATTCTGAGCAGGTTTAAATCCAATGTTTGCAAAGGCGGGGAGAGAGCAAAAGAGAGGGAGCAAGAGAGAGCGCGCGAGAGATGGGAGCAGGCAGGCAGCGTCTCTGATTTTTTTTTCTTGCACATACACACAACTGGTAAGAATCATCAGCATCAGTCTGCACAGGGCTCAAAGCAGACCTCTTCCGAGGCACGCATTGGCTCCACTCTCCTGAGCGTCACCCTGAGACTTTCCTATTTGGGAGGCTGGACTCCGAGGGGAGTTGGAGCTTGTCCCTTCCTCACCCCTCAGCTGGAGCACAGCAGTGTGCACTGGTACCTGTGTACCTATGCTGGTGTGTGGCTTTTGTGAGCACACACAAGTGCCCTGCTGGGCAGTGAGGAGGGGGCTGGAACTATACAGATCTTACCCAAGCAGGGCTCAGGGCACAACAAGAAAGCAAACGTGACCAAAGTCCATGAAAATTCCTGATCATTGTTCCTTCTTTCTGGTCTGGGAAGGGAGACAGCAGGAGCATAATCCACAGGGATACTCTGACATTTAAATCTATTCCCCGCTCCTCCAGCCTGCCATTCAGAGCACCTGGAGGCAATTCAGTTTTCCCAGCAGGAAGATGGGTATGTTAGGGATTTTTTTTTTTTAAAAACCAAGGATGCGAAGAGAATTGGCCAGCTCCCCACAATTACAGCATTCTGAAACTCTACAAAGACAAGATGCTATAGAAGCCCAAACAATTGCTATGATTACAGCATAGGCAGGGATATATTCAGAATAGATTTCAAGGAGGCGCAAACTGCTGAAGTCATTGGAAATCTTCAAGATGAGAAGGCCATGGAAGGATACCTACCTGGGACTTTCTGCTTTCCGCTTTTCCTTATCTCGTCACAGTCCAGTCTGTCACTTCCTCTGGAATAGCAGTTTATATAGACGACGTTTCTGCATGTGACGTACCTCAGAACTTTCTCCTGCTCGACACCTGCCCTGAAAAGGCCTGCAGCCCTTGTAAAAACATGAGTGGTACACTTTGCTTGGTAAGTAAATGCTACCCCTGAAATACAAGCTGAATTTGGAGGCTCTGTGATAAAAATAGCACTAGGTGTTGTAGAAGAGACTGGAAAGATATATTAAAAACTATTTCTGTTCCAGGGTAAACTCCAAAGACCCCCCAGTGGCTTCCCTCCCAGTTCAACGTGTGTCCCTGGCTAGAGATCTGTAATAGCCCTGTGTGAGAGCTTTCTTCCCTCTTCCTCTGCTGCAACTGCTAATGTTTTCCCAAATGCCCGTTATGGGACAATATTCACATATACTATTTTAGTTAATCCACATGATATAGACATTATTGTCCTTGGACTTTAATAGGCTGAGACTGAAGTTTAGAGATGTTTAGCAATTTGCTAAAGGCCACACAGCTAATGAGAGTCAGGATTCAAACCCAGGTCTGTCCTGCACCAAAATCTGCAGTTTCTATTAAGAGGCTATGCCTACAAACAGTTGCCAACAAGTTATTTCAGCCTAACAGAGCTCCTTCCTTTCTACAAAAATTAAACCTACTTGCTTTTAAAGAAGTAAAGCAATTATTTACCTCCCCACTTAGAACTAAGTCTGAAAACCTTATGAGTCAAGTAGAAAATATAAGACGGTAGCATCTCACCTCGTACTTGTAAAGTACCTACTTAATATAAAGTCTTTTCTTAAAGGCTAGGAATATAAAGAATATAATTTGTTCTTGTCTGAAAAAGGCATACAATAGATTTGAAGAGACCGTCCAAAAATTAACATATTTTTACTGTACATAAAACATAATAGGACATATACATACTAAGTAATAAAGTCAAATTCTATAGAATAGTTGCAAACATATCATTCACAAGCAAATTGATCTGTGAATCCTTTGAAATGCTAGCTAAATTCTAGACTTTCATAAGAATTATCACTAGTGCCTGAATCAGCTAGAGACCAGAACTGGCTTGAAGTGGGTGGGAGGAATCAGATAGGCCATAGAAATTAAATGGATATTCCAAGATGGAGAAACAGGGTAGAAACAGACAGAAACCCACTAGGAAAAAATCTGGGAGAAGATTTGAAGGAGTAGTTGGAAGACAAAGTTAAAAAGGCCTTGAATTCTAAACCAATGATATTTTGAAATTTTCTATTGCTGCTGGAAAGGTTTATTTCTTTCTGAGCAGGGGAGAGCTGTGAATAAGGGGAAATTAACTTATGAAAATTAATCTTGGGAAAGTACATGAGATAAATTGAGGCAAGTGAACTTGTTAGTAGGCCTTTCCCAGATATGATACATTCTAGAACTAGGAGGTAGCAGTGGAAGACTGAAAACGGGCTGGTTGTGAAACAAAAAAATTAGCAGAATTTTTTGGTGACTAATGACATTATACAAACAATACACATCATTTCTACAACCTTTATGGACTAAGGGTTTTAGAAATATCATCACATTTTATTCCTAACCTTGTCTTCCAAGAAAGTATAATTATATCTTTTTGAGAGATGAGGAAACTGAGTTTCAGAGATGTTAGGTAACTTATCCAAGGTCACACAGCTAGTTAGTGACACGGCCAAAATTCAAACGAAGGATTTTCTGTTTTCAAAGTGAATATCTCCCTAAAATAAATGATAATATCAAGTACTATCATTTTATTGAATATCTGTGTGCCAGTTCCTCTGTCATTGGCCTTATAAATTCCCATATTTATCTTCTCAACAAGCCAGTGAAGTAGGCATTGTTATCCACATAGCAGTCAAAGAGTTTAAATAACTTCTCCAGTGTTGCAGAGTTGTCCAGGCATGAAGCCAGGGTTTGGGCCAGGCCTGCCTTCTCCACCTGGGCTTTACCTACAAAGGGAGGGAAGGAGAAGCATTCATAGTCTCCTGCACCAATACATTTTTACACATTTCAGCAGGCACTCCCTGAGCACTGTGTGCGAAGCAACATAATAGGCTCCAAGGGTATTGAACTGCACATGTCACAGCCTCTATCTCCACTCTTGGGAAAGAAACATACATCCTACCCTTAGTGCACTAAGAAATGGATGAAATTAAACTTTATCAACCTTTATTGGACTGGATACAGGGCTAATAATTTCACATGTGTTTTCTCTTTATTCTTACTATACCTATTGCTATTTCTACCCTGCAGATGAAGAAATTCCCAAGTTCCTTCACCAAAGCTAATAAGTGGCAGAGGAATCTAGGTCTTTCTTACCATAAAGTTTATGTTCTCTCTCCATTTCCTGTCAGTTACATTTTTGTTTTAAGAACAACCCATTTATTTAACCAAACTATTTCCTAATAATACACACACGCGTACACGCAAACGTACCCTGTTCCTTTAATTAAATTCACATTTAACAAGCATCAATGTATATCAAGAAATATTTTAGTTTTTAAAATTTGTATGCCTAATAAAATCTTTCTTGAGGAAACCTATAAATATGTATTTTCAGTGATCAATTTTCTAAGTCTATTATATGATTAAAATACATGTTTACTCTATTTTTTTAAGTAGAAGAAATGTATAAATACATATTTAATCAATAGATGACACCAACTCTGAAGAGAGATATTATGGTCTTCTGGGTCTATTTAAGCACCTTAAAAAATACAAATACAAATAAAAATGCTTCAATGCATATTTACTAAGGGGACTGTTCTCTTCTCTGGGGTAAATAATATGCAATTTTATACCTTCTATGAATCATTTTTTCTTCCTTTAAAGCAAACAAAATCATCAAAACTGTATTTAAATAGCAGTAAAGTAGAGGAACAAACCAACCGAAACCAGGCAATTGTGTGATGAAGCTGATTGTCACACTTTTACTTCTGCCTAGCTTCTTTCCTCTGGACCAGGGATAGTTGTTAGGGAAACCCCTTCAAATGAAGTGACCAGCTTCTTAGAGCTAGATGGGAAATGGGGAATGCTGTGTCAGGGCTGGGTCCTTCATCCATAAGAGATAAACCTAGTCCCAGTTCTGCCTCTGTCCCTACAAGCTATGCGACCTTGGGGAAGGAATCTGCATTTAATCTTCATTTAATGTTTTTATTTTCTTACACAAAGGATCACATTAATGAAGAGATGGCCTTTTGATACTTCATATATTCATTCATTCATTCATTCATTTATTCATGGAATAAATACTCATTATGTACCTACTATGGGCTGGGTAAATATCTACTATGTGTGACACATAGGAGAGTATAATGTAAAGCAAGATAAAAGACTGTCCTCGGCTACCTAAAATTCACATAGTAAGGGAGACAAATATTAAACTGTTAATTATATCTGATTACACTTGTGATAAGTGATTGTAGAAAAAATATAGGTTGATAGGAGAGCAGAAAATAAAGATAATGCACCTAATGGAGGAAGGGAAATGGAGGGTGTGAGGAGACTGCCCTAAGAAGTGACTTTCTGGCTGGGATGGAAGTAGTAGCTGGCCAGGAGGAGAGAAGCTGACATTGTTCCTGGCAGAAAGCACGGCCTGTGCAGAGCAGCCAGGGCACAGCCAAGGCAGGGACTTGACTTGCAAGACACTAAAGCTCTTTCGTGTAATTCACATTCACCAACTTTATACAGAAATCAGTTTGGAAAACAGCGCTAAGATGATGGATCGGTGCACTTGGAGACTGACTAAGGGACAAGGAAGAATAGAATTTTAGATATTGTAACACTAGGTTTTCTTCCTATAAAAAATTAAAAGAGACAGATGATAAAACACTACAGATTAAAATCGGACTCGGTCATTTTAGCTCTCTATATTCCAAAATGAACTGGAGCCTCCGGAATTGTACATGATTCCCTGAGAACAAGTTTGAGACTCTGTAAGATATATTAACTTTAAACTAGAAAGGTGCATTTAGTTCAAAAGAGCAGGAATTTCTTAAGTGACTGGCTTATGACTAGAAGAGTAAACCCTTCTTCTCAAGTCCCAGGAACTTATAGTGGTGTCTTACTTCTGGTCCCAGGCCTTAATCTCTTCCTGATACTTCTCCAGACTTCTAACATGTACACCAAATATCTCAGTTGTGCCCATGATAGTTTTAACAATAAATACAATATTTGAAACACACTGTGTATCAGTTTCCTTGCTAGGTGGCTAATATGCATGATGTCTACTTTCACACCAATCCCTCCAACAAAGTCAGCCTATAGCAGTTTTTACAGACATGTCACCTAGGACTTCCCCAAGGCCCTACAGAGAACTGACAGAGATGAGATTCACACTCAGAGCTGTCACACTCCAAAGACTGAATTTTTCCTATCCTTTGATGCACTTAAATGAAGTCTGTATAAAGATTTATGATATGGCTTCCAGCATCATGAAAATTTTTTAATTAAAAAACTTTAATCAAAATAATATATTACTTGCTTTTTCAAGTCACCACTACTAAAGGCTTATGAGAAAAACAGCATTCCAAATTCCACTTTTCGGAAGCATCTGCTTCCAACTCTTTTAGCTGTTTCGTCTGATATTTGTTCCCTTATTTCTTTAAAATGTGCTTGTTCTTCTATTTCTTGATTTAACAATATTTAAATTATCTATTGACATCCTAGTAGAGAAGATGAAGATTTAGCCCTGTACACTTCCCCTCGTTCCATCAACCCAATATGTCACAGTTTTTAATTACATCAATATTTATAATGACATCGTTATGGTCATTGTCTTTCTTTTTGCAACTTTTCGCTTTCCAGAGATAATTTTGCCTTTTAGTTTCATTTGATCAATTTTCTATGAACCTAACATTCAACCTCCCCAAACTCCCTGTAGAATTCTAAAATTCCTCTTACTACAGTTAAATACATCTAGTTATCCACAGGCATCTCGTTTTAAAGGCATTCCTTCCTTCTAGAGCCTTTCATCCCCTAGTTGTGGGCTGACTTCCCTTTACTAAGAGCATATGATGCCCTGTGTCTCTCTCTTGTTTTCTGAATCTAGGTTTTCTTCTTTCTTTCCCTTACTTGTTTTAATACAACATATCTTTTAATAAATTACTACTAACATAGGTAGTCTTTTTTGAGAGGTGTGGGGAGGAGGCTTACATATTCAAAAATAGCTTTATTCTAATCTCACTCAATTTATGTGTAGTTAATTCAGTTTCCAATGGAATTCTAGGTTGAAATTAATATCATCTCCAAATTTTGAAGCCATTTCTCTATTTTTTTTCTAAGCATACGCACTATTCTTGAAAAGTCTGATGAATGCCAATTTATATTTCTTTATATGTGAAACGGCTCTATTTTCTCTTAGTAAACATTTAAAGTATTCTCTTTATCTGTGGTTTCCCAAAATTTCACGAAGTTGTTTTTAATGTGAATCTCTTTTTGTGAGTGTGTGTCGGGCAGGCACTCAAGATACTCCTTCCATTTAGAAAATTCATATTTTTTAACTCTGGAAATTTATTTTATTTTATTTTTTGGTATTACATCTTTGAAAATTTTCTCTCTGCCATATTGCTCTTTTTTTTTTTAATTCCTATTTAAAGGATGTTTGTCTTCTGGATGAGTTCCCTAATTTTCTTATATTTTCTCCTTGCTTTTTCATAATGTCCTTGATTTTAATTTCCAGTTCTCCTACTGATTTTTCTTAATTCTACTCCAAATTATTAATTTCTAACTGGCTTCCTTGTGGTCTGATTTTTTTTTTTATAGTGCCCCACTCTTGTTTTTTGGTTATATCTTCCCATATCTCTTTGAGGATATTAAAGCCTTCTGAAGTTCCCAGCTTTAGCTGGAAGTGCAGTCTACCTTCCCTCAGAGTCCTTTTATTCTGCTCATTTGTTTTCCTCTTCATCTTTCATGTAGGAAAGCTTCCTCAACTGTCTGGTGATCTGTGGTCTTCCTTTTGTATTTAAGAATAAAGCAAAAAAGGACTGACTGCAATCTTTGCATTTATCACTGGAGGTTATCTACTGGTGGACCTTTTAAAAATTATCAGGTAAGGAACTGATCTTGGGAGCATTTCCCCCAAATATCAATAATTGTAGGTCTTTTTATTTCGAGCCACTCAAGTTTCTCAGTTACCCTGCTGGGAGAATAAAATCCTGGCTTCCAGCATTCTGAAGGCCTAGAGGGTTGTGCAATTCAAGGTGAAGAGCCTTAACTTTGTTGTTTTAATAGGATGCTTTAACTCTCTCCTGTGGATGATCCTGGAGACTCTTCTTCAATTTCTTCAAAAATAAATGAATAAATACCTAAACATTTCATTCACGTTAAAGTGGGAAAAACAAAGAAGTCTAGGGGCGGGGGAGTGTCTAACACAAACTTGCAGCCAATTCTCTGTTTTCGGCTCCTCTTCATTTCTGCATTCTATAAGTACCCTGTACCTGTCATTCCTGGGCCATCCTGGGTTCAGTGTGATAAGCCTGCATAGTTCTAACTATCAGATCCCTCTGAAGACACTTACATATCAATTTTCTTTACTAAATCAGTTGCTTTTCTTTTTTTCCCTTTGTCCTAGAAAATCCATTTCCCACACACTTTTATTTTCTCTTTTAATTTTTTTGTTCTTGGGGTTTCTAGCTTTTTAATCTTTTGCTATCCTTTTGTGGGATTTAGGAGGCCAAAATGGAGGCCACTCCTTCATAATTAGCTGCACACTAGTTCATGCACTTAGTGTCATAAGGCAGAAAAGATTACAAACATAATTCTCAAAACATCTGGAATATCAGACTATGTTTCCAATATAAAGCTGAAGTCCTATCCAAACTGGAGTAACCGAAATATGAGCTACTGTTGCTGTTGTGCATATCGAAGACTTGCTATTTATAAACTCATATATTTGCTTCATCTCCATGTGAAGTGTTACAGAAGGCAGATTAATTAGTCCCACTTCCTAGTTAGACAGATACATAAGAATTGCAATTAAAAGATATGTCCCACAAGACCAATAATTCAAGGAAGAAGCCGGGACTAGAACTCACATATCCTAACACGTAGGACTTTTCTATCAGTCAATTCCAACAATGAATTTTTTTTTCAATTATTATTATTTTTCTGGTTGTTGCTAATTACATAAGCATCACTCTAGTTCATATACAGTCCAGAAACCAGCCAGATTTGTTTAAGACAGTATATTACTCACTCTCACATCATCATAAAGCATTCTAGATACACCTGATCAAATTTTAGCTAGGCATTTAAGAAAATAGCATTGATTTTCACCTGCATATACATTTTTATTCCAGAACAGCTTTCAAGAAAAGAGCCGAAATATTCCAGCTAGTGGGGAGAAAGTCATTACCCCTTTTCTGAGGTAAAGTGCAGGATGATGAAAAGATATTCACATCCTGTGTAAGTGAACAGGCATGGCGAAGCATCCATCTCCAGATTCCTGTCCAGAGTCTGTGGATAGTCTTCTTGAAAAATTCGGTCCCCCTCCTTTCTCTCTCTTCCCTCTTTCTCTCCCCCTCCCATTTCCTGTCCTCCTTTCCTCCCTGTGTGGAGGGGCTGATCCCTGTACTCCTCTCTGGATGAAAAGGCTACTCTTCTCTCCTTGACATCTTGTTAGGCTGTGAATACACATCTACTGATTTGCATTTGGTGGAAAAAAAAAGAGAAAGGGGCGGGGTGAAGAAAAAGAAAAACACACAGTCACACATTCCCTGACTTCATGGCTACCAAGGGGACATGTTCAGTCAATGACAGAGAATTTTAACTGTGTCCCCTTTCTGCTTCCCAAGCCCTCCAGCCTCTCCATTACACCAGCTGCTGCTTTGGCTCCACCCAGCCCAGGCCTACTTGCTCTGCTCCAAGGCATCCAGCACAGAGAGAACGTCTCAGTCCTCGCCCCTCCTCCATTCATGTGCTGGAACACTGCTGACACTGACCCTTTGTATGAGGCTCCAGACCCAAAGAAGTTTTCTTGCAGGATAGAATCTCAGGAAGGCCAAGAGGCCCCATTATCAAAGGCTGGCCCCAGAGACTGCATGACAAGGACTTCAGGGTTTGTGGCTGCTGCTCTTACCAATTTTAAAATAAAGTTTAAGTAATTAAAAAGCAAATGAGTAGGAATTATACACCTAGATTACAATCTAGCATCTGACATTTTCTAGCCGCGAGGCACTTAATTCCACATTCATCTCTTCCAGCGACCAACACTAAGTGTACTGAGAATACATGCGTTCTTTAAAGGGTTATACCCAGAATGCATCCCAAAACTGCATAGAGATGCAGGACAGGCTGTGCTTATCCCTGGAATCTCTGGGTTCTGGGAGCGCATCCTCTATATGGTAAAGTGGCTGAGGAACCTAAGAGGTATTATTTCAACTCAATATGTGTCTTTGTATGTGGAAAATAAAGTTAGCATCTAATCATGAGCCATGTTAGTTTATTTTTAAGTAACATTTACTGAGCTTTTAATTAACAACCATTGCTGAGCACCCATTGAGCACAACAAATAGCTGGGTCTGAACAGAAGATTGAGTTACTATAAGTAGGCAGCATGGCCCTGATGTCCTTCTCTACATTTCCTAGGGAAAAGAAGGAGCAAATCAAAGAACAAATGTGAAAACCTTGGAAAACAGTAACCAGTCATACAAATGCCCCATGTTGTTGTTGCAACTGATTTTAAATTCAGTAGCCCTGGCCAAATCTGTGTATTTTACTAAAAATGCACTTACTATGAGCCAAAGGCATTGGGACTATTTAAATGAAATCAGCAAGCACAGTATTTTAAATAATCCTCGCTTTGGTTCAGTCCACATGTACACCTTTTAAAATGGAAACACTGGACCGCATAGTAATAATAGGGAAAAAACACACTTATGTATCATCTATTTGGACTGGAAATTGTGGATAGCTCAAGACTGAAATGAATCTGATTTGCCTCCTCAGCAGAGGGTTGACTTACTTCACAGCAGAACTGCAGCACTTATATGGAGATGCCCTCCTGCAAAATTAGATTCTTCAAGCTTCACTAGGTACCTGTGTTTGACACACTTGCTTCTGCTTTCAATATTTCTTTAAAGGATGCAAGAGCCTCTGAGGCCTCCAAAGTTCAGTTAAAGTACAGATATGTGAGTTAAGATGCTAACTTAAAGATGCCCTGCTCAGGGAGTTGCACCATTGAACTGCATTCTCATGAGGGGAAGTCGTGATAAAGCTTTTCCACTTTTTTTTTTTTTTTCTGATGAGCATGCTGTGTACTCCCAGGAATGAACAATTCTCCCCCAAATCTTTGGCATGCCTGGAACACAGAGACTGATATAAAATGAGAAATCAGAGCCTGAGGAGGAGGTCACACGGACTTTCTTTAGGTAGCGATTGGAGCAGAGTCTCCAGTGGACTGGCTTTCCTCTTGCTATCTTCAACATAAACTACATGGGTCTCTCATTACTTCCACCAGCAATAAAGATTTTGAGTTCATTGAAAAAATCAGGCCTGTGGCCCTAGCAAGAAGGATGACTAAGTCAACAATTTCAGTGCCCTTTGGTTTCCTTTTCAGATGAATCCCTCGTTGCCTGGTATTAATATTTCCATAGTCTCTTTAAATTCATGTATTCGTATCATAAATATATGGCTAGAGAAAATAAGTTCATTAATGTTGTGGCAAAATACCAAAACAGGAGGTCAGGGGTTCAGTTGTTGTAGCTAAATGCACACACAAAAAATGGCCTCTGCACAGTGTCTCTATTTCCCCAAAAAGCTACCCTTCGCACCTCAGAGTCATGAAGGCACTCACTAATTGTCCCTTTAGGAGCTATCTGCCATCACAGTTTAGCCCTAGGATGTTCCAAAGTCCTCACAAGAAAGGTTCCAGCCACCAATATGACAGTGTGTTAAAGTGGAACTTGGCTAGTGGAACCTTGTGCCAGAGTTTGGAGCTGAGGAATACACAGCCAGACAGGGCAGATAGCAGAGAGTCCAGCTGTGCCAGAGGTCTCACTTGGCCCCACATCTCATAGCCATGACTTTTTGGCCACTACTTCAGAACACAGGGCCTTGTGATGCCAGCACTCCGATCTCTGACAGGAAAGAAGAAACATTTCTTCCACTGGCACTTTCCCTAGGGGTCTTAGTACCCTTTCTAACCATCTCCTGTGGAAAAAGGCCCATGACCTATATCCACAGCTTCCCACCGCAGTCTTTCTGAATAGCTTATGTCAGGGTGGGAAACTGGAAGCCTAAGGGTCAGATCTGACCTTCAGACATGTTTCCTATGCCCAACAATATTTTTTCCCCTCTTTTATTACCCTCCACCCCACTTCCACCCCTGACCTATGGATGTTGCCATTTCCCCTTGAGAACTGGATCTCTAAAGGCGGGGTGTCTCTTCCCACAGGCTCGCGTCGTGCACCCAGGGGGCCTGGCGCAAACAGGGTATGAGTATGGTCTGTGGCTCCACCTGGGGAGCTAACCCAGGACCTTCTGCATGTAAAGCACATGTGCTAACCACTACACTCTGGAGCCACCATCCCCCACCCAACAATATTTTTTAATTGAATATCTTGCCCATAATTAAATATCTGCTCATCCAGATTTTTAGTTACTCTTGAAAAAGTCAGCTGAAGTTTTAGCCCTGTGTTTAGAAAAGGAAGCATTCTCTATTTGCCGCAGGCTGCACCAGGATCACCTTATTCATCTCTATGACCTTCCTGGGCCTATGGGCCTTAGCTTCTCCTGCTCCTGTGAAAGTGCATTCTCTCTCCCTCTCTCTCTGTCTCTCTCTCT
This sequence comes from Pteropus alecto, assembly GCF_000325575.1. Classification (NCBI taxonomy): domain Eukaryota; kingdom Metazoa; phylum Chordata; class Mammalia; order Chiroptera; family Pteropodidae; genus Pteropus; species Pteropus alecto. The sequence goes on from NW_006431288.1 coordinate 3,376,259, forward strand.
CCCTCTCTCTCTCTCTTCCTTCTCCTCCTCTTCCTTCCCCTCCTTTCCATAAATATTATAAGCTGAAAAACATAGAAAACAGAGAATATCTTTAATCTGACCCAAGAAAACACCACCAGAGGCTTAGAAGTTATCAAAATTTCCCCCCAAGTAAGAAAAAACAGTGAGCAGCTCATTTTGCAAGGGCCCAACATTATCCATTTGGTTATCTCAGTATGCTGATCATGAAGTTTTCATTACATTTCTATAATAAGTTGCAGATAATACTGTCCTCCCAAGAGGAATGTTCATGTTCCAGGAAACTTGGAAAATGAGACAGGGGAGGTAAAAAGTCATATGTGACCTTCATAGGCACACACAGACAGAGGGACCAGTGAAAAATGAAAAGAACGCCTTCCATTATCTGTTCAGTGCAGGTCAGTTGGGCTTTAATAATAGCCAGGGGAAAGAAGAAGTCCACGGGAGGAGTCTGCTTAGTGACACCGAGATCATTTTTCAGGACATGTACGCAAAAATGAAAGAGTAAAATTCTTCAATGGTGTATTCAAGCAAGAGAGAAATGTGTTTAAATACAACCACCACCAAAAGCAAACAAACAAAAACCTTAGCTTATTTTCCATGATGCTTCATCTCATTTTTTAAGTAGAATCTTTGTCAGAGGGACTCTGAAATTTGAATGATGGCATAAAGAAAAGTCTCTGTTGCCCCCAAGGACTGAAAGAAATGAGAGAAGGTGGGAGTGAAACATTTGGTTCCACAGAATAAAACCCAACAAGACTGGATATCGATTTTGGCTTTGGAAAAACAAGGCATTTAGAAGCAAGCAGTCATGCTGGGAGAGCACTACCCTCCTCCCAGTAGAGGCCAGGGAGCCTGGTAGGCAAGGAACTAATTTGAGTCAAGTGTCTTTGAGAGTTTCCACGAAGCAAAGCGCAGACGTGGAAATATCTAGGGATGGCAAGCGTAGCATCTCGGGTTTTCTGATCATCTGAGAGTGAAAAGGGACTACAGCTAGGTTCCTTGTGCTGGGCAGGCTCCTTACTTTGTGCCAGTTTTCTGGAATAAAGTATCAGATCACAGCTTATGATGTCAGGAAACAGGAAACCTGTATTTAGTTCCAAGATCACCACTTTTGCTTCTTGGATCTCTGGGGCTAGGGCTTTGTCAGTACTGCTGTATGTACCCCAGATTCAGTTTCAGTCTACAGGAGGTATTCAGTAGACATATGTGGAATGAATGCATGAATGAATGAACATGCTAGGCTTCATACAAAATCGCCTTTGCAGCATAGGCCACAAACTATACTCAGAGAGGCAAAATGCAGATTATAAGGAAACTCTGGGATCAGATAAGCCTTGTTGAAATCTCTCTGTGTGACCTTAGACAAACTCCTTCTCCTCTCTGAGTTTTGCTTTCCTTAAATGATGAATTAAGATAAGAATATCCATCTGGCAGTGTGGCCATGAGAAGCAAGTGAAAGAAATTCTGTAAAGCACTTACCCAGTGCTTAGGAACTCAATAAAGGGCAGGTGTTGTTATTACTGGTCCTGCAACAATCCAGCTTATTGATTTCTAGCAAGTCTCAATCTCAGACTGTTCCTGCAAATTCCCAGGTAGAAATTTCCGGGCTCACATTCTAGGTGGAAAGCACTCCTCCACACCCTCACAGTGACCTTGAGCAGATTGCTTCCCAGGATCTCACTTCCAGAATTCTTTATCAAACTCTTTCTCTGACCTGTCATGATAATGAGAAGTCTTTCCTCCACAGTCTGAGCTTAAATAAAACCACAAGGTGAGTGTTCTTCCAGCTTTCTTGACTGAGCCTTAGATTTTTTCCTCCTTGATGTCTTGATTTGTCTTGTTCAGCCTTACTCTTACCTGCCTGCCTGAGTCCCCATGCTCTCATCCCAGAGTGTTCCCCATGGTACGCCACAGAGTACATCATAGCTGGCTCTGTGTTTTCTGTTTTTTTTTTCATTGTCCTGTTTCAGTCATTTAAAAATCAGAAATATAGACACTTACATGTAACAGAGTCACAAATAACTTTTGTCTCAGTCAAGTGAAATTGCACTTAAAACATGTATGTAATAGATGACTAAACGATTTCCCGAATAACTTAGGGTTTGATTTCTTCTTTCAAGCTCTTAGAGAGGGACCAGCAATCAACATTGCAGATGCAGCTCATCCTCATACAAAACACCAAACGGACCTGGATTTGGGATCTGGCTCTGACATTTAGTATCTCAAAGCAGGGTGCTGAGCCTCTCCCATCTTGAGTTTCCTCATCTATAAAATGGAAATAAGCAAAGTATCTATCTCCCCATACCATTGTGAGAAATAAATGACAAAATGTGTTCAGCACTGCAAACAGTGCCTGGCATATAGAAAGTGCCTAATTGATGTTAGCTGTTACCATGATTGTAATTGAATCTAAACAGCATTTACTGAGTGACTATCTTGTGCTAGACCCTATACAAAAGACTCGAAATACAATGAGAAGCAACACCAGACAGGATCTCTGGCCTCCTAAGTTTAAAACCTAGAGAGAGGCAGTGTGTGTGTGTGTGTATGTGTGTGTGTGTGTGTGTGTGTGTGTGTGTGTTAAATAAACACACATAGCTATCAATTATAGTTGTAATGATTGCCTTAAAATGGAGGTACAATGTATTTAAATGGAGAGGCATGGTATTGAGATGGGAGGTATGACTGGTAAGAGAAGCCTTCCTGGGGAAGAGGTATTTCATCTGAGACCTGAAGGAGGAGAAGTTAATTAGGTTATGGCAGAGCAGAAACAGTACATGTGGGAAATGACTGCACATCTAAGGCGCTAAAAGAAGGTCCAGGTGGCCAGACCACAGGAAATGAGTGCTACATTGGGATGAGTGTGGCTGAAGGAGGAGAGGGAAGCCAAGCAGGCTCTGAGAAGCAGCTTTGTCTTCATCCCAAGAATGATGGAGAGCTATGAAAGATTGCTAAGTTGAGGGAAGGGTTGGTGCTTGACCATTCTGTATGGAGAGTGAGTTGGAAGGGAACAAACATGGATATAGCCAGTTAGAAGTGTACAGAAGTGAGAGAAAATTTGTCTAAAGAACTAGACAATGGTGATAAATGTGGATGTCCCAAATGGACTGTAGAGATTTTTAGGAGATAAGATCCACAGGATTTGGCGATGATAGGGATAAGGTAAGGGGAATTGTCAAGACTGATACCTTGGTTCCTGGCTGTGTTTCTGGAAGACTATAATGTTAATGACTGAAAGGACTTACTGGATTCAGACCCAATTTAAGAGAGCAGTTATGGGCTTAGTTGGGAAAGCAGTATAATACAGCAGACAATAGTTCTAGAGTCAGGCTACCTGGGTTCTAATCCACTGCTTACAGGTATTATGACCTAAAACTCTCCAGGCTTAATTTTATTAATGATCCCCACCTACCTCATAGAGTTGATATGAAGATCAAATGAGATAATCAACATAAAGCTAATAGCACAGTGCCTGGCACACGGTAATGCTCAATGATTACTTACTAATATGATTATCTGGGGGCATGTTGAACTGAGATTGCATTTGAAACATTCAAGTGGAGACATCAATTAAGAAATTAAATATATAAGACTGAAAGTCAGAGGAGAGTTTTTGATGAAGAAAAAAGATTTGTGAATTATCTTAGTGTAGGTGGTGATTAGTGGAGTCATCCTTCCCTCTCTCTGGGTTTCTCCAGGTTTATGAAATAGAAACTTCAGCCTCTTTCAGAAAAGTATTGAAGTGGCTGTCTTCACGTTACCTCTCACTGCTCCCCCAACCCCAGGAATAAGATTGATTTATCTGATTAGAAAGATGACAAAGGTCTGACATGTCTGTGTTCTTATTTCTTTACTGGGCAGGGTTAATGCATTATCAGTCTCTGTGCATGTACATTCTCTCTCTCTCTCTCTCTCTCTCTCTCCACCCCCCTCTCTCTCTGTCTCCCTCCCTCCCTCTCCCCCATCCCATTTTCCCTTAAAAGAACGATCTGTAGTTCATCTGTGTTCTCTATTCTGTTTCTTCTTCCTCTATATGGTAAGCTTCCTGGCAGGTTCTTTCTCTGCAGGGGGAGACCTACAGCTACAGTTGACAAATTAGTCTGCCTGTGGCTGAGTGAATAAAACCAGGTGGGAAAAAGAAGGGCATTAAGTGAGAAGCTCATTTTGGACTTGAATCAAGACTGCATTCTGCAATTTAGCTTTACCCCTAATATAATAGTTTGATGCCTGCTTGACTTTGTATTTCTTAGTTGGTTCAGACCTAAATGGGGAAAAGGAATTATCAATTGTGCCTTGTAACCCCAACAGTAATTGCAGCAATCATTGAGATAATCTCAGAAAATAATATACGAGGATAAGAGGACCTAGAACTGAGTCTTAAAGAACACTTTTTAATGTCCTAGATAAAGAAGGACTAGCCAAGGATAAGGGATGGGGGAAGGCAGATTAAGATATGCATGTGTTACACAGTCCAAGAGAAGAAAAAGTCTGAAGAAGGAGGGAGCGATCGACAATGCAGAATGTTACCAAGAATTTGAGTAAGATAATTATTAACATTTTTCTATTAAATTATTGTCAGTGAGGTCATTAATTGCCTTGGTAAATATTCTTTTGTTAAAAAACAGGGAAGTAGAAGCCAAACTGCTGTGGGTTGGGGGATCAGAGGAAAATGAGGAAAAAGAGAAAGCACATAAAGACAACTTTTCAAGAAATTTATTTATAAAAAGGCAGAGAAAGATAGAGTGGTAATTTATCTGTCCAGACCCCAATGTAGATCTCTGTCCCAAGAGAACCCCAAGCCTTCATTTCACAACTGGTTTGGAAAAGCTTGACTCTGTGTATATAATTCCCCCCCACTCCCATCCCAGACTCGCCTTTTAGAATCATTGATTCATATGAACAAACGGTGCTCACAGGCATTTTTTCTTTCAGAAACACAATCTCTTATATAAATGAACATCCCAATTTAATTGATTCATTTGACCACGAGGTCCATCCAACGAGCTCTATACCAGAAAATATGAATTGGGTCATTGTGTTCTCCTGGCAAAGATAATCGAGAGTCATCCCTTCTTTTCAGGGATGTTATAGCACCTGGTATATTTCCTGTTATAGTACATACCACAAGGCACAGTAATTATTTCTTTACCTATCTGCAACCACTCCCAGTTGGTAGGGCACGGAATTCATTATTACTTGTCCCACATAGTAAGAACTCAATAAGTGATGGAAAAATAACTGAGAAATGGGTAGCATCCTCCCCCAGTCCTGTGGTAATATCTGTTGTCAAAAGGGGATTTCTGTGTTGGACATAGACCAGAGAAGTCTAAAAGAACATGCTGACTCTATGCAACAGAAGAAGGAAATTGTGGGAAAACTGGTAATTGATTTTGGGGCACAGAGCCTGAGACACTGAACCCTAAGTATTTGAACCAAAGACTCTTGTTCATTAAGATGAGTGGAGATATGTATTTCTCTCCTTCAAAGTAGTCCTAAAGAAGGGTATAGAAAAGTGAAATGATATCCTTAGACACTCTCCTTATTAAACAAATTAGCCTTCCAAAAACAATTAGGGGGAAAGTATCATTCTTTCTGAGACACCCACTGGTTTTCCTTTACGTGGGATTGTTTAAATGTGAGAAGCGTTCTTCTTGCAGTATGCGTAAGAAGCTTGGTTATAACTTACTCCGCTTAGTTCCATCTTCAGTATTTTGCTCTCATGCTTGAAGACTTTCTGGAGAGCATATTTAATATGGTAATGATTATCAAATGAAATACCTCTAGCTTTGTCCCTTTTTTTTATAAAAGAATGTGGATCTTTCATACACATATAAAAATAAAGATTACCCAAGAAACTATTTCCATCTACAAAAGAATTATGAAGACTGTAGCAAAGAATACACATGCCAATCAGAGGGAAATGCAGAATCAGAAATCTTTAGGTAGTACTAAGAAGTCAAAAGATGGTCTGTGAAATTTTGCTTGCCACAGAAAATAGTGACAACAGTGACAAAGACAAGAGCAAAGATGAGAGTATTTGCTTACTACTTAATATGTGATAGGCACTGTGCAAAGTACAGAGCGTTATATCACTTCATCCTCACAACAACAGTATGGGTCGGTCCTACTATTTTCTTTATTTTACAGATGAAGACACAGGGTAAAAGAGGTTGAGTAACTTGCCCAAGGCTATTAGTTAATAAGAGACACACCCAAGATTTAAACACAGACATTTTGTCTTTAGAGTCCATGATCTTAGCCACATCACAATACTACATTTAAACTTGTGAACCTTGACACATAAATCAAGTTCTAGAGTTCATTATGAGAAAGACAAGGAGCAGGAAAAAAGTATGCTCTATGGCTCACTAAGCTTCTATGCATCGTGGAGGAAGAATCAATGAACATTTTCTTTCCCCTTCTCCTCCTTCTCCTCTTCCTCCTTCTCTTCCTTCTCCCCCTTCTCTTCCTCCTCCTCCTCCACCTCCTTCTCTCTCTCTGTGTCTCTCTCCTCTTTCTCCTCCCCCCACCCCAGTTGTCCATGCCTCCCTGGAACCCCTTATTCTCAGAAATTCCACAAGGAAAAAATTATTTCACCCACTTGACCCTTGACTTATTTCCACAATGTCTGAATCATTCCAGTTCAAAATGTATTTATTTGTCCAGGTAATGCCACCCCAAATCCTTTTATGGAGAAAACTATCATAAAAAATAAATTAGATATTGATATTTGTCAGGCAACATACTAAGTAGTAGGGATACAAAGATAATAAGCCTTGCTCTCTGATAGAAAATTGATGTGCTAATTAACATTAATAGCTTAATTGGTAATAATGGCTTAAAGCATTACCCCATCTAGTTAAGATGTTATCATTTTCACGGGCCCTTCAATGTTTGAACTCAAGGGAATGACTTGTGGTGTAAATTTCAGCACACTTGGCAGATTAGGATAGAGTGGAGGGCAGAGGATGAGCAGGAAAACTCTCTCATTCCACAATATTAAAAACATATCTGAGCAAAAAAGTCTCTGAGAGTCTCCTTAAATCCTCCCTGCATGTGCTTTTTCTAATTGAGTTGGTTCTGAGTGCCCAAATAAGTCATATGTTCATGGTAAATCATAAACACCTCACACAATTAACTTAAAAACATATTTGAACATTAGAAGAAATCTTGTACAACAGTGCTTCTCAGACTCTCTTGTGCATACAGATCATTGAGAGATCTTGCCAAAATGCAAATTCTGATTTAGTAGGTCTTAGGTGGGGCCTGAGAGTCTGCATTTGTAACCAGTTTCCAGGTGATATTGATGCTCTTGATTCTGGGATCACACTTGGAAAAGCATGACTGTAGAACTCCTTCTACCATATCATCACCCAGTGGCCACCTAGACATAACTTAGATCCCTCCACTGATGGGGAATGTACTACCTCCTAGGGTAGTTTTTTCAATCTTGGACTACTCAAATTATTGTAATGTTCTTCTTCATGTTGAGCTGATATCTGTTTTCCCCACACATTGAATGTTCCATCCACTAAGGCCATAGTAACAGGTTCAGTTTTTCTCTTAGGTAACACTCTTGAGAGTGACCATACAAAGTCAAAGATCAATGATGTCCTGACGTACAGACTCCCAAGTATCTGTCATGGGCAGGAGCTATAGAAATTAATTTTCTTAAAAATTATAAATGCAGATTCCATTGACTATTTTTACTCATTGTGGTAATTCGATGCTTCCTTGGATAAATACAGACAAGTCATAGGTAATAGCTATGGCCTCCACCAGCTCGTCTCAAACAGAAGTCGGTCCGCTCCCTTCCTGGAGCTCCACTGGACCATTATACAATCTTTTTTTGACTTCTCTACTCCATCATAATGCACACATCTCGCACTGGCAGTGACAAAGGAATATCTGTTTTCCTTGTATGTTATCACAGCACAACAGGATAGTTTCATTTTTCCAACTTTGATTAGAGGGACTATTAGAGAAAAAAATTCAAGAAGAGAATGACATGTTCCAGTCTATAGAGAAAAGACAGTTCAAGACTCATTTGTGAGTTTGTTCTTTGAAAAGGGAAAGGGAAAATGAAATACCTTTGCTTTTTGACTCTCAGTATGCTATTGATTTGAAGAGAAGCATTATAAACATTTCTAACTTCTCCAGCATGTTTTTGGTATCTTATTTCAAGTAAGGAATGGAACAGGGAAAAAAATGATCAGACACACAGAAAAAAGTCTCATAGTCATTATGAAAGCCCAGGTGGGGTTGATTCAGTTGCCCTTTGATTAAATAAAGGTTGAGTTATGAAAGACTTCACATAACAGACTGGGAGGGTCAGCCACAGGTATTTATAGCTCTTTAGCCTGTATTGTTCATGAACAATTTAAGAGTCTGAAACCTTATTAATAAATGTTATGGTTTCCTTCGTGAGATGGGAAGAACACATGATGGAGAGGGAAAAAGACAAATGCAACCATGTAGAGAATCAGGGTTCTATATGAGAGTCTATATGAATACTGATCTATCCAAATCAATGGACCACTTGGTTTGGTATGAGGAGATTTGAGCAGCATAGCTGGTGTGGTTCTCTCTTAGTCTGACCTTCCTTCTACACATGCCTGTTCCCTTAAGAGCTTACTGTATTTCACACTTAAACTCCAGTGTCCCACAGTCCTTTTGAGAATCAGTGAAATCTCAGTGGGGTCAAAATCAAGTAGGTACTACCTGCTAATTTTCTCTGCTATGTAACCTACAATGACACAGGAATATCTACTGTCACCTGCTGCTGAAGATGAAATATAAGGATCTGAAGGTTTTAAACTTGAGCAACAGCTTCTTGGTGCTCAGATAAGATTGGATAGCTGAGAGGTATCACTACCACCCATGGTAACTTCAGTCTACTAACTGATGAGCTGTCAATGTACAAGCCATAGCTCGAATTTAGAAGTCACACTTCTTATTCTCTGGACAACAGGAATGTCGAGTGGCATAAAACAGGTATATCAATTAGATCAAACTGAGGCTACTGGAAATATATAGGTTTTTAACTCTGCTTTCCCTGAAAAGAAAAGCTTAGAGAGGACAAAGAAGGGGAAACACTCCACCCTCTAACTCCCAGCACGTACGCTCTCATCACCACCCTGTACCAAATGGGAACATTTTCAGGCCCAAGTTATGATTTAAATGAAGCGCACCACACCAATATTGTGTGGTGCCATCTGTTATTTTATATTTCGTAAAATTTGGCCAGTTTTGAAATATTATAATTATATCTCCTCCATTACGTATGCAACGCAGACATTTTCTGAAACATAAATACAGTATGTGGGAAATGTGACTATATTTATAGCTATTGGCTGGTGGAAAGCAAAAGGGCAGCTGGCACCCATTGACAGTCTGGAAAACTCAGCCTGCCAAAGGAGCAGGGCCCCCAGGTCTGAAACTTGCCCCTCCACACCACACCTCACTCCCTAAGGAGGTTCCACTGTTCACAGTGGCTCACATCCTACTCATCTTCCAAGGATGGTCATATCAGCTATATTTCAAATAGTCCACAATCAAGTGTGTCTCCCTGACTTGAGCTGTTTCTGCCAGCCGCAGACATATTCAGTGATATCCAGACTCAGAGAATGGGGGCAGAAGGGGCACAGTCCTGGGGCAGTTTCTCCACCCTAGATGTTCCTTCCAGCAGAGCTATGAAGGAGAGAGAATGGGATTAGAAGGAAGGCAGAGTCCTCAGAGTTAAAAAACCAGAAGTTTGGGTCAACCTGCTATTGGAAGGGATCCTTGTTCAGAGACAGTCAGCGCCCCTTAGCCCTCAGCCCTTCTTGCTTCTTCAAAGGAGAATCTAGAGCCTTAATGGCTCACTTGGTTTGGTGTTGAAGATAAAGGAAAATGGTCAGACTTAATCAAGTCTGCAGTGAGTGCGATCTGTGATTTTCATCTTCAGAGAAAAGTGTTGTTTAGTTGAGTTGTTTTTCTTCAAAATACTGCAAAGTGCTTTGCAATAACAAAGAGAAGAAGGCAAATGACAAGTATTTGAATTTCCCTTTTTGTATTTCCAAAACAAAAGCACTATTCAATAATAAGAGCTATTGGATG
>NW_006431288.1:3386417-3404811 GCF_000325575.1 Pteropus alecto
GTTTAGACAAACCTTTCTCTTTCTAACTGCCAGCACTCTGGAATATCCAGCCCAAGAAGAGCTTCATTGGCACTGTACCTTTTTTTTTTTTTTCTAGTTAGTTACTAACATTTAAAAATGAAAGATTTCACATAAAACCAGTTTTTTTTTAGAAAAATATAAGAGCTGGCATCATTGGTTCTATATGTCTGCCTGAAAACAATCTGCCTGCTCTGACTAGCAGCTGCCCCTCCCCCTTCCCTACTGGAGTAAACACTCCTCAGTTTACTTCAGTCTCCACTCCTTCCACAAAGCCCCTTTACTCATTCATGTCACTTGCCTGGCTCTTGCAGGCAGTTGTGTTTGTAACTCCTGAACTAGGCAATTGACTCTTATGGAGAAATATAGACTAGGGGATTGAGATAACTTTTTTATCTTGATGTAGGGTTGGTGAAGCATTAAAATATATTGGCAAACTCTAACAGGAAATTAAAATGGAATTTACAAGACTTTCTGATTTAAAAAAAAACTTCTAAAAATAAAAAAAAAGATAAATCTCCACCACAGCTCTTATTTTATTGTACTTTCATCATCTCTTTATTTATCATTCTTTTTGTTGTTCTTAATTTTTATTTATTTATTTACTTATTATTTTAAAATTTTATTTATTTAAATTAGTTTCAAGTATATCATACATTGGTTGGACATCTATATAGTTTATAAAATGGTCCCCCCAATTGCTCCCTCCCTCCCCTGGCTCTCCACCTAGCCATCAAATTAATGCTAACTGCATTCCCTCTGCCATGCTCCCCATCCCTGTGACCAACTGTCAACACCAATTTGTACTTCTTTAACCTTTCACCTCATTTTCCCAGTCCACCAACACTCTTCCTCTCTATCTGTCACCAAATTGTCCACTATATTTGTGAATCTGTTTTTGATTAGTTTGTTCTTTTTGTTCCTTAGATTTATCATTCTTTAACAATATACTTGGAACAATTTTAGGTCAGGAGCATACCAGGGTCTATAACAATGTTTGCCACATAGTGAACCATAATCAGTGGAAGAAAAGAAAGAAGTAAAGAGTTATCAAAGTCAGAAACTGTGTGTTAGACTGAGTCTGAGTTTTTATTCTTAGTCGAAGATCCCAGTCTAAGAGTCTACTGATTCTATGAGATCCCCAGTATAATGCAATACATTCCCTTGCCAGCCCAGAAATGAAAACAGACTCCCCACACCCCAATTTGTCTGGCTGATACCTAACCATAACTGGAAAAAGGAGTAGGATGCCCACCTACAACACCAAACCATGGGCTTTGGATGATGGGTAGACACATAGCTCAGTGGTAGCTGGCTTTCCAGAATGAGCTGGGCCATTAACACCAGCAAATCATTGCTCATCATGCTTCATTTGTGGTTTCAATAAAAGGAAACAGAGCTTTGAATAAATATCTCTGAGTCCAAGAGGACAGTGCACTGTTTGTGGAATGATTTGGGGGATGCTAGATGATACTGCCTTAGGGATGAAGGAACCTCAGAGAGGCAAAAGAGAAGATACTTACAAAGTCTATGTGCTCCCATGAAACTCTTATTACAATCCAACAAGAAATAAGAGAGCAAACTGAGAAACAAAAATCTTTGAGTCTTAGGACATACCTACCTCAGACACAGACGTGGGAGAAAAATTTACCAAATTAAATCCATTAAAAAAAAAAACAAAAAAGCTGTTACTGAGTACACTGATATATTTTAGGACCCATGAACTCTGCACTAAGAAAAAACTTACTTTCAGTCTCCTCAAATATATTTTACCCTATAAGTTTTCAAATGGTATAAACTTGGTGATATTGTTGGCCTAATTCTCTCTATACACAGGGTGTGCCTGATGCTAATATCACAGAGAAAAAGCAGTGTGACCTCTCAGTCTCCTTTGATTCTTCTTGCTCATCTGGATTTCTGGAATAGCATGCTGACTACCATTCCTGACTCCAGTCTTGCCTCAACTCCCTCCTGCCACTAGATTACATTTTCTTAAAACATAATCTGACACAGCCTCATTCTTCCACTGAAAACTACTAAGTGTCTCCCAGGGCCCGACATTCATATGGGCCCAACAAACAGTTATGCCTAGCATGTGCCAGGCATCAAGGGTAAAATCCAACTCCTTTGCCATGGTGCACAAGGCCCTCCATTGTCTGTTCTTGCCTATCTCTTCGACATTTCTTTTCATTTCTCAACTATATTGCTTTCCACACTTCTGTCAATCTGGACTACTTGACAGTCTATAGAATAATTAATGTATAAGTGGCCAGAGGTCATTTGTAAAGAAAGGCTTCCACTTTTTCAGAAACTTTCAATCTGACCTAATCAAAGAAATGTCCAGGCATGTCAACGCCCTCTTTCAGAGCACTGACTCTGACCTCTCTCCCTCTGCTGAGCTACAAAAATGATTTCTGGTCTCAGCTCAAGAACACTGACTGCTTGTCCCCTGACCCCTTTATCTAAAATAGCATCCATTCCAATCTTGTTAATCTCTAACCCTTTACCCTGTTTTAGTTGTCATCCTAGTATTTATTAGTACTTAATATAATATTATATATTTGTTTATCTATTGCCTGCCTTCCCTGTTAAGATGTAAGCGGAAACTTTGTTTTGTTCACTGTGCATTCTCAGTGCCTGGAACTGAGCTTAGCACATAGTAGGTGCCCAATGAATATCTGTTGAATAAATGAATGAATGAATGAATGAATGTCAGCACAGGGTAAGTTATTGACAATTTGATGAAGCTTCTGAGAACAGGAGTGCATCTCAGCTGACATATACAGTATTCTCACTGTAGTAATAATTTTTTTTTGTTAAATCTACTCTCATTTAACTCATTTAAATGGCAGGTGTTTAGGATGGTAATTTGTGCTTTTAGAGTATACCTAATAGGAAAAAGAAAACCACATAATCTATAAGAGAGAATAAAAAGCTAAGATTTGGACTTAAACCAGTCAACAAATTGGTCTATAGCTCCTTTCAGGAAACCTTCCCTAACCCTCTCAAGTCTGGGATATGATCCCCTTCTAGATGCTCCCACAACTCAATGGAGATATCTTTACATGATATATTACATTTTTGTTAATGCTTTCCTCCACCATCTCTCCCACTGGCCTGAGCTTGAATGAGGCTTAGAGTGTGGCACAGCTACCTGATGACTAGTAAGTGCACTGGAGTGAAATAACAAAGTTTGGTCTCAAGTAGTGCAATAGAAAGAACAGCGGGCTCAGAATCAGATGACTTGTGTTCACATTTTCTGTCATTTTGGCTACCCAGAACCAGAATTCCACTTGCTATGGGGATGCAGTATAGGAGATGCTTGGTAAATTGTAGGCATAGGTTTAGAACTTTTAAACTTAGAAGAGTGCAAGAAATTATAGGTACAGTCAATGGTTAATCACAGGAGCAGTGGTTTAAATAAGATCTGGGGAACTGACCCAAGCATGCGAGGTTGGCAATATCTGCATGGCAGTGTGTAGGGTACTGGGCATGCGGTGCCAGTGGTATGATCTTCTGTGTTCTTGGCTTTCTCAGTCTCCTTTAGTTCCTGCCTCGTGTTCCAACCTCCTATTGACCCTGTGTGCTGTCAGGTATACTCATAATGAATCCTTTGTTGCTTAAACTAGTAAAAGTTGATTTCTATTGTTTGGATCCCAAAACTCTGACTGTTTCACTAAACTTCTTTGGAGCTCATTTTTTTTACATGAAACATAGGCATAATTTTTACTTTCTGAGTTGATGTGAGAGTTAAATGACGTATAGTGTTCATAGAATGGCCTACATCAATGGGAAACAGCAGACATCCAATAAGTATGAATTCCCTTCCTACATCCTTAAACATGCTCTAGAGTCAAACAGCAGGAGGAAAGGGTTACATTAGTTGCACCAATGCAGGGATTCCCGGAGTGAATTTCCTGGAATGTTTGAGAAGAACAATATTTACTAATCTGCCAGCAGTATAGGCATAATTATTGTTTGCAAACTGCTTGACATCCTTGAAAGAAAGGTGCCACCTAAGCACAGGCCATTATCATAATCAACTGGTGCCACACATGCCTGAAACAAAAATGTAGAACTGTCTGAGACAGAATGGATTGCACAGAGGCCCATGTGACATTAATGTCCTTAAAAAAAAAAAAAAAGAAAAACTATTGAGATATAATTCACTTATTGCAAAATGTACTCATTTAAAGTATACAATTCACTGGTTTTTAGTGTGCTCACAGGTTGTGCAATCATCACTACAGTCAATTGTCGAACATTTTCATCACTACAAAGATAAAACCTCTACCCTTTAGCTATCACCTTCCTATTCCCCCAACATCCCAGCCTTACGCAACCACGGATCTGCTTTGTCTATAGATTTGTCTATTTTGAACAGTATACATGAATGGAATCATATAATGTGTGGTCTTTTGCGACTGACTTCTTTTACTTAGCATGTTTTCAAGGTTCATTCATGTTGTAGCATGTGTCAGTACTTCATGCCTTTTTGTGGCCAAGTGATGTTTTATTTCATAGTATAAATCATATGTAAATACCACATTTTGTTTATCCATTCATCTGTTGATGGGCATTTGGATTGTCTCCACCTTTTTGCTATTATGAATAGAACTATTCTTAATTCTTTGGGGTATATACCTAGGAGTAGAATTGCTGGGTCTTCTGATAACTCTGTGTTTAACTTTCTGAAGAAGCTCCAGATTTTTCCATAGTACTGCACCATTTTAATATTCCCACCAGAATATTTTTTTTATTTTATAAAGATGTAGACACCTCCTTACATCTATAAGTATTTATGTTAGAATGCTTCAAGAAGTTTTCTTTTTTAACCATTCAGACAATTACACACATTTGTTCTACCTTCCCATGTATGGCCTAGTGTATCCTTAGCTGCCAAAACTTAACCAGCTTCTACCCAGCCAGACATGAATCTCAATGCTGTTACTATGTAAGATTTGAGAACTCCCAGTGCAATCTGGACCCCATCCATTCTGAGCATCGGTACAAATGTCATGACTAACTAGCTGTGGAGCCTGGCATAATGTGTCTCATCTTTAAGTCAGCCAATACTACATTTGGTCTTATAACATTTTCCTAATATATCAGTTTCATTGTTTGGAAGCTAAATTTAAAAAGTCTTCTCTGATTTGGTCCTAACTAATTCATACTTTCTCAAGTGTGGTTTTTTTAATGTGCAATGGAAAAAAAAATACATGTGATAATTCTGTATACTCATCAGTTGAAAAGTTAAGTTATTGAAAAACAAACTAAAATGTTTTATTAGCTACACAGCATTTGCAAAAAATTGATTTTTGCCATTTTTATCAAGGCAGGATGCTCCAGTCCCCCAAGCTCTATCTATGGTATCCCATGTTTTTTCACTCAGCACAATTCACATTTATATTTCCTGTCTGGATGTTGTGGGATTTCGAATTTGCAATCCCCTGTATAAAGGGATCATTAGGAAATATTTTTTTACTTCTTATGAGAGCATAATATACCCAAGTCTCACCAGTCTCTTTAGAGTCATTCGTTTAAGTGCATTTTACATGTTAATTGCAAATTCTTCTTTAGGGGCAAGTTCACTAAAAAAGCAAGACCACATGGTATGTAGTCAGATATGCATTTGAATCTTTACCCCCATACCCACTAGCTGTGTAGTCTCAGAAAGTTACTTGATATCTTTGAACATTAGTTCCTTATCTGTAATATAGCTACTTCACTGGGTTCTTATGAAGATTAAGTGAAATAGGGGTCCTAAAAATTATTGGTAGTAGTAGTACCTTCCTTACCCCAAGGGCCCTTATTAGCCAGTTTCATAGCCACATGCATTTGAAAACAATGTTTTTTAGTTTGAGATAAATATGAGGTATCCGTATTTATTCTTTGCTAAACAATAAAATGCCTCTCCTGCCCTGTTCTGATACCTCACCTCTCTAATGTCTCTGTTTCCCTTCCATTGTGATATCTAACATGTTCATATTATACAGAATGACAGCTATGGGATAACTGAAATCGTGGTAAAGGGAAAAAAAGCTGGACTGTACCACTGGGAGATTTGATGTTGTTCAATTGTTGTTCAGTGGCAGTATCTCATGTGTCAGCACATGCACCTGAATGGGTCCTGGCTATTCCTGCCAATTGTATCAGTTGAAATGAAAACTATTATTTAATTGAGTGGCCTTTTATAAACATTTCTCTGAAAATAAGAGAGGGACTGGTACTCTGTACCAGCAGGTAGCATCCTCCAACAACTATTGCTTGAATCAAATTTTTATTGTTAATGGCATTTCTTTTTTAAAAAAATGTATTTTCGAATTCAGATGTTCCATTAATTCATACTGGCATTTACCACAGTTGGTAGATATTTAGAGAGTTTTCTTATTTATTTAGAAATACTTACAAAATAAAAAATACTATAGAATTGAAATGTAATATTCTCACTAGTAGTAACAGTAATAAAATAATGATAACATGTATTTTTTGCATAAAGTCTGCAATAGGCTTGTGAAGAGAGAACTTATATTGCTTATCTTAAATAATGAAAGTGTAATCCTGCAGTCTTCACTTCCAAAGTTATTTCACAAAGAGAGAACACAGGAGTCCATCTCCTAGTGAGAGATGGGCTTCTGGGCATGGCTAGTGAGGAGGAATGGCTTAATGGAGTTAAAGATGTAATTTCCTGTTGGAAAAAATGCCAAACTTCCATTTTCTGAGATAAATAATGTCTATGTAAGTGTAGAAATTAGTTTTTGACAGATAGATAGTGGATCTGGAGATGTGCAAACCTAAAGCATAATCTGATGGCCTCCTGTTTGCTTCACAAAAGAAAAAGAAAAAGCTAAGAAAACCTTGGCTCAAAAATTGTTCTACTTTCTCTGTGAAACATCCAGAATGTAATCAACTTTCAAGAAAGTAAATAAAATCTCACTAATAGAGTATCATGTGAGCTCCCTTGGTCCTTAGCTTTCCTTACAACAGTTCACAATCTAGGTTAAATTTCCTAAAAGTTTATTTTCATCAATATTAGCTCAAAAAACAAACAAACAACAACAACAAAAATACGTTCAGTGATGTTTTAAAGTTTTAAAGAATTAAAACTCATTCTTTAGTTTTTCTTTAAAGGCAGTTCAGAATTGAACTACAACTGATGTCCCTAACTTATTTCCATTATGCTCTACACAAACTCTCCAATACCCAGCCAGGCCTTGTCAGCTCCAACTCACACTCATAATGTAGTTAGAAAACACATCTGGGCTCTTTGATGCTTTCCTCCACACTAATCTCTAGTTCCATCTCCTCTATGGCATCTTCTCTGATGTCTTCAGTCACCTGCCTTTAGTGTCTTCTAGCTCCTCTGAAAAATATTGTTTGTTCCATTTGCTACCTTATGTATGCCATGTTTTTTGTTTGTTTGTTTGTTTGTTTTAATTTAATGAGACCACAAGAAGCTTAAGAGTAGGTCAATTTTACTCCTATTTTTATTCCCAAGAACTAGTACATTTCCTTGTCCATGGTAGAAAATGCCAGAAATTTTTGTTAAGAATATCGGCAGCGCAAAAATGCCTTAACATGGCCCTATAGAGTCTTCTCTTTGGAGAGACCAGATAATTCTCTACTTTTTTCCTAAGTGTCTTCTCAGCTACTACAGCCAAGAAGCTCTGGCTTTCTCCACCTTCCCCAGAGAGAAGATATGGGTTGGAGATGGATTCAAACAAATGAATCAGTAACTCTCATGTAGATGACATTCCCAGGAGACTGGACCATGCCAAATCCAGTTTTCCCTTCCAATGCATTTGGCTGGAGCCACATATCTAGTGGCTGAGTCCCATCAGAGAAGCAACCAATTCAAGCAAAGGTCCAGCTCTCTGAGAGGGGAACCTGGCAAACTCAAGTTGCCACAGTAACCAGGCTCCCAGCTTCAACATTTCTTTCTTATGTCTTTTAGTTTGGGGTTTATGTTTGGAGAGTTTTTTTCCCTTCCTTTTAACCTCCAAATGTGTGAAAAAATGTCTGCCAGGGGATTTAAGAGAACATACTACATATAAGCAACTAGAAACCATGTCTCTGAGATTGGAAACACACACACACACACACACACACACACACACACACACACACACACACACACACAAGACTTGGAATCTAAGCAACAGGGTATTAGAATTGTGGGTTGTAGCCGGCCTCACAGGCCTCCTGTGTTGCCTCCTTCTTTATCTAACCAATTTTTCATATGCCATAACTACCACTTTCTATTTTTTTTAAAGCATGAAGAATCTTACATTTCTTGAGTCTTACATTTCTTGAGTCTGGCAGTATTTTTAAGAAAAAATAGAGCTTAAAATATGTTTGGAAGGGCCACTTGCCACTTCCCAGTTCACTCAGCCCATATTCATGCTGGCCTGGAAATACCATCAATCATTTAGTCTGTCAACTGGACCAAGCTATGTATATAATTCTTGTAGATAGGAAAAAAAAATCTTTAAGGGGGCCTGGGGACCGAAGAACTTTGGTGGAAAAGTTAAATGCTAGTTCCAACCCCATCATTTCCGGTTGGTATTCCCAGCTCTGAATGGTTAGTCTAGGCTCTCCCTGAAAGAGATAAGCAACAAAGCTGATGGTATGGATGAAATCCTTTCTGATATTGTTTTATCCTGAGGTTCTGTGCCAGCAAGGTAGTTTTGGCAGATTTAAAGTCTTAATGAAAATAGAGTGCCCTAACTTTGCCAATTACAGAAAGAATGCTTCTTATCTCTCCTGTTAGCTGCTAAGATGCTTCAAGAGTTTAGATCAGAAGACACAGACAGAAGGAGAGAAGAGTTATTAAATTTTGAACCTGACACAGAGAGAAATTAAGGATAAACAGATGAGAAATAGAACATCTTAGATCTCAGCTAAGAGATCAAGTTGATGAGATAGATCATCACTAATATTAACTACATTAAAAAAAGCAAACAGTGCATACATACACATATATATTACATATACCATACTGTATATTATATATGCATAACTTTATATATATGAATATACCTATATTCTTATTCATATATACATGAATATGTAGTTTTAGCACATGCTGACATACTGTCATATATGCAAGTGGTCTTTTGAATGCAATATGCAATTGCCAGTAAATTATGCAGATGAAGACTTCAAAAAATAATTTCCTTCTGGCACACAGCTACACATGTATGGCACAAATCATTTCCAGAGGACATGATAATAATCTCCCAGTTTTAAGAGCTAAACAGAGCTCATAGAGTTAATTAGCTCAGGCATGAAATGATAAACATGTCAAGATAGGAGAAGAGTTTTTTTCCTTAAATAAGAAATAATGATGTGATGGGAAATGTTGCTCTGTGGTAGGTGAACAATATACTCATAATCTATCTTCCATGATAAACTGTCATAATTTGAGCTAATCTATGTTAGTCAGGAAATACCTAGTGATAGGGGAAATTAAAATTATGACTTTTGGAATGGAATTCTAGAGTTCAAAATAAGTCCTTTAAGAGTCTTCAAATCAATTTCCCTTTTCCCAGGTAAGATCTCTCTTAATCTACCATCATTTGTCATCATCATCTTCAATCAACATGTTTGGTTTTATATGTAATAAAACTTAAGAAAGTTTTTTGTTTGTTTGTTTTGCTTTGTTTTGTTTTAGATTTTTATCTACAGATGTATTTCAACATCTCAGAGTCATGTTGAAGTCAGGGTAGTTCTGATGTTTTCCTTAAATCCACCACTGCTAGAAAAAATTAATATCCTATTGTTTTATCATCTATGAAGAAAAGAAGCGATTTCTACTGATACTATATGAAAAAGTATTTGTAAATTTAGAGCCAAATAAAATAGCAACTGAGTCAAGTTCAAATTACTAGATGTCTCAAATATATTCTCGATTACTAGTCCCATTGGCTTTAAGACAAATTATCAGTTTTATTTTAGCTTTTTATGGCAGTAAAAAACTTAAACTTCCATTGTAAGATGCATTAATATTTCAGAAAAATGAGAGGGTTAATGAGCACCTTAAAATCAAGGGAATATATTGTTTTTTAAATTTTATTTCATTCTTCTATCATGCTAACATTCTTATGAAACTAACCATGTGGCGACCATATAGAGTATGGAAAACAGAGTTTGTGCCTGGGTTCACTCAATGCTGAATGAACTTCATATATATTCATAAATATCACAAACAAGATGTGTTCAGTCTTCATATATCAATAGAGAAAACTGAGACTGAGTAGAAAATGAATGACAAGGTACAGGAGTTCTTCATGTAGATAATGTTGCAGGGACCTGGTTTCTGCCATATTAGTGTTTCTTTTCCATGCAATTGGTCTCTGGACTTTAAGCATTGATCAATTCAAAATGGAATGTGAGACTACCACTCTGAATAAAATATATTAATTGGTAATGGACCAGCCCTACCACCTTAAAAAAAAAAAAAAAAAAACATAAAAACTGAAAGAAATATATTAGGTAATTTTTTTTCAGGCATTGAATGACAGCACCAGACCCCAATTTTTGAGAGTAGTAAAATTCATGAAGTGAGCCCCATATGCCTGTGGATAATTTCTTGGTATTAGCACAATTAGGAGTCCAAGTATAACACAGTAGACCTACTGGGCTAAAGATGCAAAGTTCAGACTTTAGAGTAGTTGGAGGCCCTCAAAACAAAGGACGAGAGAGGTAGAAGTAACACATCTGTGGCGAGATAGTTGTCATGAGTCTATTTAAGGGTTCCCTGAAAATCCACAAAGTGTAGGTTGCATGTTCCCAGAGTGATACTTAACAGAGAACTTAACAGAGAGTGACTTTGACAGGCTGAAAACAGAACAGTGATATTAAAGTTAAAGCAGTTCTAATGAACATTGAAGTCTTGCCCCACCTGAGTCAAGAGACCATATTAACATCTTGTTAATTCCCCAGGAATCCAGCTGAGATGCCAAAGAGGTTGATCTTTATGATTAAGATCCAAGTCCTAGAGTGAGATGTTCTAATAAAGTCTAAAAGCAACTCCTCAGGGAAAAGAGAATATTGGTGTTAGAGAAACTTTGAAAACACCTTGGGCTTTCCACAGATCATTCCAAAAGAACATAAATTTGAGTTGTGTAAGTTCAAGGCCGTTAGTCAATAACTGAACTATTTTCTAAAAAAAAAAAAGATTACTTTTCAGAGTAAAATTACAAATTCCAGTCTATAATATGCACTTAACAATGTCCACCCAACTACAAAAATTATTAGCTATGCTAAAAAGAAAGGGTAAAATATAACCGATACTAAAGAAAAAAAAAGTAGTTAATAGAAACACTTTCAAATGATCCAGATGTTAGCTTTAGCAAAGATTTAAAGTAGCTTTTATAAATATGTTTAAAGAATTTAAAAGTTCAAGGAAAATATGGTCTTAGTGAAAAAACAGATGGGGACTCTCAACAGAAAAATGAAATATTATAAACAATAACCAAAAAGAAGAACCAAGAAAAAGAAACTTTTTCAATAAAGAAAAAGTAAAATAGCTTAAAAAAATTAATTATTGTATGAACTAAACAGCAGATTGAAGGTAACAGCAGTCAGCAAACTTGAGATGATATCAATAAAACATATCCAATTTTAAAAAGAGAGAGGAAAAAAATTACTGAAGAAAAATGTGCAGAGTCTCCGGAATCCATAGGATAAATTCAAATAGCCTAACATACATATAAGAAGTGTGCAGAAGAAAAGAGAATAAGGATACAGCAGAAAATATATTTAGAAAATATAATAGTTGTATATTTACCAGATTTGATTAAAAAGATCAACTTTCAAATCAAAGAAGATCAACAAACCCAAGCAAGATAGATACAAAAGAAATCATAGCTAGGCACAAGATAGGCAAACTACTAAAAACCAAAGAGAGAAAAATCTTGAAATAGCTTGTGGTGATGGTAGGGGGCGGATATTACATATAGAGAAACAGGTATATGGATTATTAAATTTATTTTCAATTTAGAAACAATTGAAACCATAATACAATGAAACAACATCTTTAAAGTGCTGAAAGAAAATTGTCTCTCAACTTAGAACTCTATATCTTGTAAACATGTTCTTCAAAAATAAGAATGAAATACAGACATATTTAAATAAACTAAGGCTGACAAAATGTTCACCAGTAGATTCAAAGAGTGCTGAAGAATGATACCAGATGGATTCTCAGTCCTACAGGAAAGCAAGAATAACAACAGTAATGGTGAATGAGTACATAAATAGAAGATATTTTGGGTTACTTTCCTTTTCATTATTTCCTAAAAAATCCACCTAACTATAGGTAGTCTTCACTTTTCATGCTGGTGAGAGATCATAAAAATGAGCACATAGAAACCATTCAAAGTCATATCAATGAGAAAATTATAATAATTCCATGATCTTTGAAATTTATTAACTATTTTATAGTTAATTACATAAATGTATAGAAAAGTGAAAAATGTTAAAATTAATAGTAGTTTAAAACATTAGAAACATTGAAAATTAAAGTATTTTATTTATAAAAACAAATTATCAAGAGTAGTTTGAAGAATGCTTGTCTTCTTTTCACGTAATTTATTTGGAGTGAGTATCTTTTTTATGCCTTGGAAAATTTTTAACTTCTTTTTAAAGTTTAAATCAGTTTGTAACTAATTAAGTTTCTAACAGATTAAGGCTTTATATTTTCAATGTCATAATTTATCTTCAATTTTTTTAATGTGATTTTTTGTTTTGGTGGCATTACTTCTGACACCGTCATCCTTTTTTTCATCATAATTATTTTCCTCACTTATGTTGATACTTTTGCATTCACTAAATTCTCTGGCTAAATATCAAGAGTCTCTCAAATAGTGGCAGTGTCAACATTTCCATGGTCAACTATTTATTTTTTTAATAACTTTGTTGAAGTTCCAGCGAAATTTGACTTTCAGCATTATCACTTTTCATTTTTTTGTTGGACCTTCATCTTTGTTGGCCAACTCCCTCATTTGATTATCCATTTTTGTACAATGTTATGTGGAATCGTCACTGGGAGACAAAGGATGACACACCTACATGCTTTACTGTCTATGAACAACATAACTAACAGATAGAGAGTGACATAATCAGGAACAGACTTTGCAAGATGTGACATAATTGGTTAGTGATCATGATGTACATCTGTTATTTATGTTGTAATTTGTGAACTAAAAAGCTAGCAGTAAAGTTTGTATTTTACACAGCTATTCACAGTTAATACAGTAGTACCTGAAATATAAATCATGTTGAAGTACTGATATATATTAAATAAATGTGGTAACTGAAATTCATATATCAAAACTGTGCAAAGCTGGGACTACCTATATTGAAAGCAAATATAACATTGTAGGGTAGGGTTTATAATGTATGCAGAAGTAAAAGTTATTCGAATAATAGTACAAAGTTGATGGCTGGGTAAAATGGAATTATACCATTATACAATTATTACATTTGTGAAATAATTAAGAAGTATATGAAATGGTATGTGGTACATTATTGACTCAGATTAGATTTCTTCATTGAAGTTTTAATTGGGATAATGATAGATTCGCATGCAGTTGTAAGGAATAATACAGAGATACCTTGTGTACTATTTGCTCATTTTCTGTAATGGTAACTTTACAAGACTATAGTACAATATCATAGCCAGGATATTGACACTGATGCAATTCACCATTCTTATTTAGATTGCCATAGTTTTACTAGTATTCATTTGTGTGTGTATTTAGTTCTATCTAATTTTATTATATGTGTAGGTTTGTGCATCCACTACCACATTCAAGATACAAAACAGGAACATTTCTACCACCACAAGGATCCCTTGAATTGTCCTTGCATAAGCACATCCAGCTCCCTTTCTTCATTCTCTAATCTCTAGCAACAACTAATTTGTTCTTCATTTCTAAAATGTCATTAAATGTGTTATATAAATGTGACCATATAGACATAACCTCTGGAGATTGCCTTGTTTTAATTCTGCATAATTATCTGGAGATTCACACACAGTTGTATGTATCAGTAGTCCTTTTTCATTAGTATGTGTGCCATCCCAGAATTAACATATAAAGTTTACAAGTGATGTATGCTGCACAGGACATTATTTACACATAGGGAGCAACTTTGCTCATGAATCATCTCTATTTTATATTCTAGAATTACCTAGTAATTACCTATGTGACACAGACATTCTCTAGCAGAAAACCATGGATTCCATGTTTGTTTACCATAAACATTTATAAACGAACTAGGTCTATCCTCTTAAAAGCACTCCATAAATGAAAACTCATACATTAGTAATAACCATCAGAAGGTCAAGTTACTATGTTTACACAAAGATTCAAACTGATGATTTCTCCCCCAGGCATCCCCAATTGAATCAAACCATTTGTTTCAAAGACTTCTTTCCCCATCAAAGGACCATAAGTTTATGAATCTATTTTTTGACTCTTATTTTTTTCCCTTGATCTCTTTAAGGTGCACAGCTACTTGTAGTCACTTAACTTTTCTGAGCCTCAGAACTCTAATAGATAAAACCAAAATAATAATAATAATAATAATAATAATAATAATAATATATTTATATATTATTAAATTGTGACAATTAAACGCGAAGAGCCTGGTACATAGAAGATATTCAATGTGTGATTATTATGGTGCACTTGTTATGTGAATTCAAATTGGGCTATGACGACTAACAAAGACTTGGTTTATATCCCCTATTTAAAGCTATCAACACATAAAATCATATAAAAGCATAAAATCATTTAATTATTTAATAAATCACTTGATAGGACTATAATGTTTAAGCAATTAGATAACCCACACCCTCACAAATATTCTGAACATATTGCTATAAATGTACAGCATATTAACATATATTAATGTATATATGCATAATTTAGTATTTATACTAAATTCTATGTCTTTGCTGAAGCTAGTGCATGTCTCTAAAGCTTCATGACACCTCCACCCCAACCAAGAATCAAACTCCTACTCATACTACCAAACTTATATGTCACCTCCTCCAGAAAATCTCCCTCATCTTTCCTCCTTAGTAGTGTCTCTACTGATGAATTTACCTCCTTCTTTTGTAAGCGTCTGTGTATCCTTTTTTCACATTAGTCAGAGGTCCTTCAAATGCCTGGCTCTTTGCTTTCCCACTCCACATACACTCCCCAAACACAAGTAATCCAGGGCCTTGTGCACAGTAGATACCTAATGTAGGTGCTTAATAGCTTAAGCTATCTTCCTCCGAGCCCGTTCTTGTCTATTGATATGCCTACAAGTAACTGAGTGCATGTGTTCCAGCTATGTTATTTAAGTATAAATATTTCGGTCTTCTCAAGACATCA
This sequence comes from Pteropus alecto, assembly GCF_000325575.1. Classification (NCBI taxonomy): domain Eukaryota; kingdom Metazoa; phylum Chordata; class Mammalia; order Chiroptera; family Pteropodidae; genus Pteropus; species Pteropus alecto. The sequence continues at coordinate 3,401,822 of NW_006431288.1, forward strand.
CAATGCAGCCGATTCCTCTGATTGGGGTTCCTCCTGGGAACTATGGCTTTGGAACACTAAAGCACCTATATGAGGCATGGAGGAGGCACTTGGAACCCATCGGCAATGGATAAACCATTATTTCTACAATCTATCAGAGGCTTTCATCCTACATAATTTAGAATTGACCAAATATTGGAAGCAGTGGATGGCACAAAAAATGTCCTTTTACTATGACTTGCTTTACTGTTTGATCTCTCCTCAGTGAACATAAATTGTTTCACATAATTACTGAGGGACCAACACAAATCCACATTCCACCAGGAAAGTAGAACTGACTTTTCCAGGTTAATCATTATGGCTAATCTATTTTTAATAAAGATCAAATTCAGAGTTAGGAGCACCAAAATCAACTTAACCAAGTTTACCAATGCATGTCGGGTTATAGAGTATGATAGAAAATAATATAGATCAACAACCAGAAGTAAATTATTTAAATAGGAGCAAGCTAAGTAAATTAGAGTTCTGAATCCAGTTTTCAAGCCAGTCAGAAATACAGATATTTGAGTCCAAGTCAGGTCAGCAAACTAATGTCAGAGCATCGAAATCAGTCAAGAGTTCCATAAAAATAAGGTTAACCTCTCATTCATTCTTATGTCTTTTTTCTTCTATGCTTAGCACTTTCCTTGGACATTAGAAGGAGAGGAAAAACAAACAAAACCAAAAATGTTTTGAGTAATCAATCTTTAAAAGTTTCAATAACCACATCATTTAAGCCTGAAGCACTGGAGAGCAATTTGGTTTTATTTACACTGAATAATAGTAGGGGAGAGACTTTTTCCTAATATAGCACAATTATATCCCTGTATTATTTCCGATATGCTATGACAAGCTCCCACATCTCAGTGGAGTTTATTTTTCATTCACATAAAGTAGTAAACACATGTTTACTACCTGACTGTTTGAGGCTCTTCTTCAAGTAGTAAGTCAGGGACCCCAACTCCTATTAGTTCGTGGCTCTTTGTTTCCCAATTCATGAACCCCAAAGCCACCATACTCATCTGTATCAAGCCAGATGGGGAAGGAACATGGAGGAATGAGTATGAAAATTTTTAATTCCTTAGCCTGAAAGTGGCATAAAGTAGTCTCACTCATATTCTGTTGACCAGACCTGAACTACCTGGCCAGCCTTGACTGAAAAGGAGACAAAGAAATATATAGTCTTACCCAGGAAGAAACCACAAGTCTGATCATTAGTTAGCAGACTCTCACAATCTACTTTTGTGTCTTTTATTTCTCAGAAGATAAGAGGATGAGATGAAAATTTACAACTTGAGATTGTTAAATTTAAACTTAATTCACCACTTCCACCTTATTCTTCTTCTAAAAATGTGTTACCACCTTGGAAGAATCCTTTGGGAATTTGACGATTTCCCAGTTGAGGAAGCTAGGTAGCCAGAATTAGAATTGTCCCCTTTACCTATCTTAATATGCAAACAACAAAAGTTCCCCATGTTTCTATTCAATATTTTATTCATTAAACATTAAATATTTATTCAGCATCTACTCTATGGAAAGCACTATGCTGCTAGACAGGAGATACAAACAATATAGTTTCAGGAAGACGGGATGATTTTTCAGGTGAGCTGGCTTTATTTAAGTTCTATAATCAAGTTATAACTCAGAGCAACACTAGGTTCTGACCCACCTTCAATCTGGGGGTTACATGCTAAACAAGGGGAAATGGTTTCCCCAGAGCACTGGCACACATGTATGTATGAATTTTCCACTTCTCTCACCGTCCCCACACCCAGCCCATCCTGACAATATTCCATGCTTATGCCTTTCTGCTTATTTGCATCTTGATTGATTATACTTGCTCTACATTTTATTGTATACAACAAAGTTATTATCTCTCAGGGTGACAGAAATGCAAAACTTTCTGAGTCATAACATGTACAAAAAGGTGCTTAAAAAGCTTTGCTTTTGCTTTTTTTTTTTACTTTCGCTGTTTTTTTTTTTTTTTTTTTTTACAAAGAAAGACAGTAATAGTAGGGCAGAAGGACACAGTGAGGAGAATGCTCCAATTCTGACCCTAGTGCCCCTCCTTTCCTCTGTAACCCAGGCAAAGAGGATCGGCCTCACAGCTCTGCATCTCCTGCAGAAATTACCAGATCAATGGCTCTTTCCAAGATGCCACCCTCATGCCTCTGAACCTTTTCACCTCCCCTTCAGAAATGCTGACTCAGCTGCTAAGGGGTCTCCAGGCTCAAAAGGGGCTTGATGACCATTTATAATGAAAGGTGGGAAGAAAGAAAACAGACCTTAGAAGGAACCAGCCCATGCCATTGTAGTGTCCAGCCACTGGGTTCACAGGAAGGGAAGGAAGTAGGTGAGTTCACCAGGACAAAAAAGGAGAGAAAGAGGCCCCAGGAGGTTGACAGTTTTCTCCTGCATCTTGTTTGCTATTTGGACATCTAATTGTCCCGGTGTCTAGGTTTAAAGTGATACATATGTATTAACATGTTTCAAGGGCAAATGAAAAAATGAATTAATAAATGCCTGTCTTGGTCTAAACTCACATCCTGGACATCAAGTTCTGGAATATTACATCATGGCTGGCCCATGAGGAAGTCAGACAACTGCAAGCAGCTTAAAGGTATTCAAAAGTGACACAAAGGTTTGACTACGTCTGTGAAGCAAGAAAGAGACTGAATCTGTGGGTACTGGACAGAGAGAAAACTACAGAAATGAAACAGAGAGATAGACTGGGGACACCAGGACATGGCATGCAGCCTAGCTGGAGAGATGAGAAACAAGAGCTTCCTGTCACTCCTGAGGAGAAGGTTATATCCAGGTGCTTCAGCAGAGCACCTGGGCTCCTGCACAGATGGAGGGCAGACTGAGAAAGGCCCCAGACCACTTCAGAATCTTCCTCCCTAGAAATCAACTATGAGATCTACTTTTGGAGTCAGGAAAGAGACAGAGATACTAATCTTTTTTTTTTTTTT
>NW_006431288.1:3404887-3428632 GCF_000325575.1 Pteropus alecto
CAGTGAGTTCAATAAAGTATTTTTGTGGCTCCTGCTAGGAATCTCATTCATCCAGCAAGTATTAACTAAAGGCCTACCAGCAATTTTTTAAAAACTATTTAAATAGTGGCTGATATTTCTTTACCATTATGGGTTATAAGAGGGCTCTGTCATCTCATCTGTCTTTCATGGCTCCTCTTCTGCTCTCCCCCATTGACACATCCAACACACATGCATGACCCTAGCATTTGATGAAGGTCAGCAGTGGTGAAGGTCAAAGTTGTCACAAGATATATAAAGGCAAAGAAAGAACAGCCTTTGTTTCTCAGTGCTTGATAGCTTGAAAACAGGATGATAAACTATACTTTTGGAAGAAGGAACTAGATGGGTCCACCCACACATAGCCTTGGAAACTCTGTGTTTCTACTAAATTAGAGAGCTGAGACTAAAGGATGAATCTATTCATGAGGAGGTATGCCAATATAATTGTGAGTAAAATGTTCCTATGAGCTAGCCATTTCACACACAGAAAAGTACTAATACCTTATATGTGCATCATACTGTGCTAGGTGCTGCAGATTACATAAAAGAAATTTAAGACACAGTCCCTTCCCCCATGGCATCCAACAATAGAGCTTAATGAAGCCCTTGAATAACAACAATTCAAGGCAACATCTGACTAAGTGCTACATGAGTAGTCTACAGGACATATGCTGAAAAGATAATGGAGATGGAGAAAATGAGTGGGTCTGGTGTAATGGAGAAGATCTCAATGAGAAAGTGGTGAGACAGCTACACACAGATTTACAGCAGCACTTATGTAGCAGAGGAGAGAGATAAAGAACTCAGGCACAGGCAGGAGCATGAGCTAAGTCTTAGAACCAGAAATTAGCAGGTTCCCACGTCCGGAAGAGGTGGCTTCAGCTGACTGGGACAGAGGAATTTTTCAGGAAGGCAGAAAGAGGCAAGTGAGTGATGGAACCAGGTCATGGGGGCGGTGCGGGGGGTGGGGAGAGAGCTAAAAAGAATGCACCAGGAGAAATGGCAGATCACTTAAGGCTTTTGAAGTGTTAGGATAGCAATTTGGAACTTACTACAGTGGTGTAGGTCTGAGTGATTGCAGGTGGGACAGTGGCTATTGAAGGAAAAAGAAAAGCAAAAGAAATGACCAGAATTGTAGTCCATATGATTTTGAAATGGAGTTCTATTTATAAAAATAGAAAAGACTAAAAGAGACTATATTTGAGAAGATGTGATCATATAAGATGTCTGAAGTTTAAGATAACAGGGGGATCTACAAGTAGAGATGTCTTTGAAACAATTGGTGAACAAGGTCTTAAACTTGTATGAGAAGTTGAAATATAGACCTCTATTGGAGAAAGTCACCAGGACATGGAAAACAGTGAAAATGGGACAGAACAGGTTCAAGAAGGGAAAAAGGTTTTTTGCGTGTGTTTCTGTGTTTTTTGGTTTTTTTTTCAAGAAGAGTATAGAAAGATATGGCAAAAACAAAAACACTAGCAGAGGACATAAATAAGGGTAAAAGACCAGTGCCATCCTAGAAAATGTTTCTGCATCATCTGTATATGACAGGCAAAGAATTGATATCCAAGCCATATAAATAATTCTCAAAAAAAAAAAAAAACAGAAGAAAGAAAACACTAATTATCTAATCAAAAAATAACTAAGGATGTAAATAGGGAATTTGATAGAAGAAGAAATGCACATGGCCCATGAGCCCGTGAAGGAGCACTCGGCCTTACCCAATTTAGAAACCCACAATGATGTACGGGTGAAATATGCAGACTCTGGGCCAAGTCTGAATGCCTTTGGTCCACTTTACTAGCTGTGAAAGTTTGGGTGATGTATTAAAGCTCATTTTATTATCTGTAAAATGAGAATGATAACAATAGAAACTATCTGAAAGAATTGTGGTGGCGATTAAATAAATTAATATATGTAAACTGCTTAGAATAGTGTCTGGCACAGAATAAGTGCTATGTAATTGTTAGCTATTATTAATAATAGAGAAATACAAATTAAAATAACAATGGGATATAAATTTTTACCCACAGATTGTCAAAAGTTTTAAAGTATGACAATATCAAGGATTTGGGTGAAATGATACTTTTAAACTGTGAGTGGAAATGTAAATTGATACATCTACTTTGGAGGAAAAATGTCACATTTTATAAAATTAAAAAGATGCCTACTTTATAACCAGCAATTTTACCTCTGAGTAATATACCTTAGACAAACCCCCTCAAGTGTGTACAAGAAAACATGTTCAAGGGTGTTTGTTGACTAAAGCATTTTTTTTATTAGCAAAACTTTGGAAAGAATGTAGATGTCTATAGATAGGGGAATGCATCACATAATAATTCAATATATTTAATATAGTTAATAATAGAATACCACACAGCAGTTAAAAGAAGTAAAACACAAATTTATTAAATGGCCAGTGATGAGCACTAGTTGCAGCATGATGCCTATATGTCACTTAAGAATATCTGTGTGCTAAAAGCATGATCTGTACTGCTTGCCTCTGAGAACTACTGGAGAGAGATGGGAAAGGGAATACTGGTTGAAAGAAACTTTAATTTCTCTATAATGCTTATTTCTTCAAAAAGAAAAAGGCAAATTAGATGCAAAGAAGATAAAATGCTAACAGTGACTGATTTTAGATGGCGGAGATATGCATGTGAGATGTTATTCTTTGTCTTTTCTATACTTTAAAATTTTGAAAAAAATTATAAATGTCCTTTGAACGAATGTTCTGAGTGTCATCTAAAATGCCTCATTGAAAAAAAAGAGGAAAAGCAGTAAAAGGAGGGCAGAGAAATGGGCCTTAGCAATAGTGCACTCAGAGGGTGGGGTCGTGGAAGAATCCCACCAAGATCCAAGATCCAGGGAAATTCACAGCAAAAGAGGTGTAGGCTCTCGGAGGCCACGTGACCTGCAGAAGAGATAAGTATAGGAAAGACGGGTCTGTCACACTGAATGGGGAGCAAGAAAATAATTGACTAAGGAACAGACTGCCGGCTCATGAGGCAATGAGTGTATATTTTGCTAAAGAGAAGTCCTATCAAAGGGGACAAGCATGGAATAACTATTGGCAGGTATATGAAGTAGCAAGTATAAGTTAGTGTTTCAGAAAGTATGGCTATGAAGGGAAGTACTAGTGACAATATGGGAGGGTGGGAGTTACAAGAGGAGAGAGTCTGTATTGGTTTGTACTGGTTCAAGATCCCCAAACCTATGTTCTTTGTACACCCAAAAGAAAATAACTGTGGCTATGGGAGAGTTAACAATGCTACGAACAGTGGGGAAACAATGGGGTGAAGTCCCTCAGGAGCTGGATGGGGTTGAAATCCAGGGCCCACACCCAAACTCAGAGAGCAAGTTCTAACTTGATGAGACCCCATTCCGCGGGGGCAGCCCTCCTGCTGGAATTATTTCTAGTGCCTCGATATGCTCAGGGGTGCCTAGAGAATTAGTTTGTGTTTAGGCCAGGCTTCCTACAGACACCCACAAGAAGAGCTGGCAGCATTCCCCAGGGTGGGGGCTGCACAGCAGATGCACACTTTCTCATTAAGGGACTTGCATATGGAGTAAAGACACCTCTCCCCTTGCCTACCCTGGCTCCCACCCTCGCATGCATAGTGAGCTGCCAGCTTCCCACCTCCTTGTACACACAGCCAAGGCGGCTGCAGCCTGGCAGTGTGAGGCTGTGACTGTATGCACAGAGCAAGAACAGAGCAGAGGTAGGAGCAGGCTCTATTGCTCACTCAGCACGTCTTCCCTCTTCAGAGACAGCAGGGCCTCTCTCAGATGTGACAGAAACAGTTACAGACAAGGGGACTCATTATTTTCACTTTCACTGCTCAGTGATCTCTTCTTCTACCTGAAATCCTCCAGGGAGGCAGCCTCAGCCAATAGGAGAGGGAGGAGGGCAAGGGAAGGAAAGAAGAATCATCATTCTACTCAAGGAGAGTAGTACCTCCTGAGTACCCTCAGGTTCATGTCCTTCTTCTCTTGGGCCTACTGGTTTTGTGTAAGAGACCTCTGTCCCCAGGGAAAACACAAAACCATCCTCTTTCTCTCTCTTTCCCATCAGGACAGTCCTGAGATGTGAAGGTGCTGAGTACTGGGTAGATCAGAGTGGCTCCTTGGTATGAAATCAATCACAGATGTAATGCTAAGCCATAAAAGAAAAACTAAATGTATATTAAAATTAAATTAGCGTTTTTCCAGATTTCTTAAATTATAAATTTTGGAGGTTATCAAAGATGAACTTTTCTCATTTTTTTAATGTTCCTGTTCTGTGTGTGGTCTAAGCACAGGCTAGGAGTCATGATATGGGAAGGTAATCCTGACACAGGTAGGTAATCCTGACATGGATATGAGTGCATACATAATATGCACATACAGTTCTCACCATGTACAAGAACCAAACACATATATACACAGAGACATAAAACATGCTTGCTCCTGTCTCTGTTCATTTTTCTTTTGCCCCATCAATTAAAATAAAATCCTACTCCCCCGAAATTATCTTCTTAAAGTCTCTCTCCCGGAACCCTTCTCTGACAAATCCCACTGTAGCAAAAATTGCCTGATTTGATGTCAGGAACTGAATTCTGATTTCCATTTCCTGTGTATATGTGGCTTTGAGCAAACCACTGGATGTCTGTTTGTGCCCCCACTTCCATTTTAGGATAGAATTAAAAATAGTCCCTTCACATATGTCTGAGTACTGTTTATTCTGGGTCCTCCATAAAATCAGGTGCCAAGATGGCATTAGCTATGAAAGACATATTTAGGGGGATGTCCATGAGGGAAAATGGGGAGCTATCATGCAGGTCTGACCCTATGAAGGAGAGAGTGAAGAAGTTAAAAAAAAAATCCATAAACTGTAGTGAGGTGCTAAGGAGTTTCAGCAAGGCCAAGGAAGTGTTTTATGGCCAGGTACTCATCAGAGAGGCCGAAATATAAGATAGAAGCAAGATTTCATTGGCTTGGGGCACTTTCTCAGGACATGGGTCTTAAAACCCTAGCAAAGGCCTGGGAATGAAACAAACTTGCTGCTGGACTGGTTCTTAGAAGACTGGAAAAGAGATAGCCTGGTCTCAGTAAGTGGAAATGCTCGTTATTCTTGCAGATGCTAGAAGAATAAAGAAGCCAAGGGAAGTGGGCATTCTGGAATGCATGTATTATATGAGGCCAGAAGACCTACTAGAATTTTATGTTTCACAAAGGGCCCTGAGGACAACCGTTCACTAAGGCCATTAAGGATGCACTGGTGAGGGGGCACTTAGCATCACCAAGACATTCAATGATGCTCACCTCTGCAAGTCGAGGTCAGTGGTTGGAGAGATCCCCGTAAAACTGGGCTGGTTAATTTCCATGATGATAGTGAGGCCCAGAGTAATAGAGGCCAAGTGGTGCTGAACTTCCAGAAAGCCAGGAGGCCGCAATGTCTGGAAAGGCCAGAGGACCAGCTAAGGGGTCTTAACTCACAGGGAAACATGTTAATGGTTGATAGATTACAGTGCGCCAGGGAAAAACAGATGGGCAGCCAACAGTACACTGCCTAACATTGAAACAGAGACAACAAAAAGGCGAGAATGGAGGAGCCGGAGGCCAAGTGTGGTTACACTAAAACAGTCACAATCATTGTTTAGTTCCCAAACCTAAGTCAATTTTCGGATCTAGAACCCAGTGAGTGAAGTGTTGCCTAAGTCGCTAGAAGGTTGGACTCTGCAATGCTATTGTAGGTATATACAGTGATGATTCCTGGGAAAAGAAAAATATCCAGACATACTGAGGACTACTGGACATAGGGTATAGGTTTACATTAATATTCAGAGACCCAGTGTCATCATGCCTGTTAGAGTGGTAATTTATGGAGCTTGGGTAATATATAAGGAGAGTGTGGCTGAAGTCTGGCCTACATGGGCCCACTGGGTGCACAGATCCACCCAGTGGCTATTTCCCCAGTTCCAGAATATATAATTGGAATTTTTTTACATTCTTGGCAGTCAGATTAATCCCATTTTTGATATAACATGTTAATTTAGTTCCTCCAAGAAGAAGCCACAAAGATGGGATTAGATATACAAAAAAATTTACTGGGGAACCGCTGTGAAGATAAATAAGAAAAGAAATAATAGTCTGGGAAGCTTGTCAGACCTTGATACAGGTTTCCTGTGAAGAGGGAAGAGGGAAATAAGAAGGAAAAATGAAAGATCATAGATTGCACAGCAGTTCTAAGAAAGTTTTGACAAGATCAGTAGGACATCCTTGATCCAAAGGCACACATCTAAGGAGCCTTGCCTTTCCAGGAACAGGCCTACCCTTGTTTCCCTGCTACACTCATGTGCTGGCTGGAACAGACATGGAAAGCATGGCCTGGGCACAAAAGTAGTGGTGGGTTTCAGAGCACAGCAGCAGAGACAGTCAGTCACTTAGTCTTCTCCCAGTAGGACATCTGAACTGGCTGCTCATGGCCACAGTAGGGTCTCCACACAAGCAAATGACCCTATCTTCCTCTTTCTCTGGACTCCACACCATCATCATTGGCACTAGTTTAGGTTGATTCTTCTTTGGCACACACGTGGAATTCAACAACTCTGCCAACATTTAATGAGCATTTTAAGTTCCAAGTTGTGTGCTAATCACTAAAAGTAAAAAAAAAAAAAAAATTTAGAGGCGGTCTCTGATCATATGGAATTTGCTAACTGGCAGAAAGAAGCAAATATGTAAACAAATAGGGGCAAGGAGATATTAAATGTCTGTGACAAAGTCTTCATAGAATAGAGTGGAATAAATGAGAGCGGTATCTGTCATATGTGGTTTTGAGTTGGGGCAGGAGTGCCAAGGAAAAGCTTTGTCAACCAGAGCATAGTCCTGGAGCAGAGTCTGGAAAAAAGAGATGGCATTCCCAAGGTGAGAAGGTCAGGGGGGTTGCTGGAGAGCTGAAGATCAGTCATGAGCAACATAAGATACTTTGAAAATTGCAAATAATGTAATATGTCTGGAATTTAGGATGCCAGGAGGGGAGCAGCAAGAGACAAGACTGACCTCAAGGCCAGTTCATGGAGACAGATTATGTAGGCCTCGCAAAGAGACGGGATCTTATCCTATCAGGTGTGAAAAATTATTGATACTTTAAGGATAACACCATGGCTAGATTCAAATTCTTAAGACAAAACACCCTGATTTGTTGGCATGGTATAGATGACCAGGAAAAAGATGGGTTCAGAGAGGCCATTCTGATAATTCTTGAGAGAAAGGACAAAGATCTGCTATACACAAATGGCCGTGGAGATAGAGATGCAAAGATAGATAGAAGAGATGTTAAGATGATAGAACTTATTGAATTTGGGTTGAATCTGAACGCATTTTAGCAGTATTAGCGGGGTACAAGGTAATGTTCAATAGGGAGTAAGCAAAGTGATGACATCAGTTTGGAACATGCTAAGTTTAAAGGGTCTTTGAGTCATCAAGTTGGAGGTATCTTAGTCAATTGGCTAAGAGAATATGAGAGATAAGAATATGTTCTAGGAGAGATATAACTTAAGGGTACAAATGTGCAACTTGTAGTAATTAAGTCCTAGATATCTAATGCACAATATATGAATATAGAAAACAGTATTGTATTATAATCATCATACTTACTGAGACTAAATCTTGATTATTCCAACCACAAAAAAAAGAAATGATATTTATGTGATGTGATAGAGGTGCTAACTATCGCTACAATGGCATGCACGTCACAGTATGTAAATGTATCAAATAAAGCTATATGCCTTAAATTAACACAATGCTATATATCACATATATTTCAATTAAAAAAAGAAGATCTTCTGGACTAGAAATGAGGATACTTTTCATTCATTTAGCAATTATCTGAATGTTTTCTATGTGCCAAGCACTGTGCTAGTTTAGCTTGTGCTAGGCATTACAGAGAGAGCATGGGCAGGTCAGTCTAGCAAGGAAGAGAGACTCTTAAGCAATCACAACTGTGTAATGTGTGCCGTAAGAGAAGAAGTCTCACGTCAGGGAAGGTTTCTGGGACAAAGTAGTTTTAAGCCAAGATCTAAATGAGTATTGGAATTATCCAGGTAAAAGGGGGTTGGGAGAGAAATGGGAAAGAGCAAGAGTATTCCAAGCTAAGGGAATAGCAATGTGCAAAAGAATTCAGAGAGAGGTGAGTCATTTTCCTGTGCGTGGACTCTACTTGGTGTATCATTCCCTCCAAAGAGTGTCTTCTCTCAATAGCTTCCCTACCTGTCATCAATTCATTATCTGCGAGTTCTTTCCTCGGTGAAACAAAGCTCCTGGACCAGGAATAGAGGGAGCATGATGGCAGGTAGAAGGTAAAGGCACTGTGGCTACTACAGTCACAGTCCTCCATGGATGGGGATCTGCTTGGAAGAATATATAGCCCACTTGTTTAAACCAAAGAGCAATGATGACAACAAACAAACATGCCATTTGGATAGTGCCCTGCAATCCACAAGCACTATTCATGTAAATTTTCACTTGAGGAAAAAAAATAGCCTCAAGATGATGTGGAGCATTATTCACAGTGATCAAGACATGGAAGCAACCAAATTGTCTTTTGATAGACGATTAGATAAAGACAATATGGTACATATATACAATGAAATATTGTCATTTGTTACAACATGGATGTATCTCAAGATTATCATACTGAGCAAAATAAATCAGACAGAAAAAGTTGAGGACCATATGATTTCACCCATATGTGGAATGTAAAACTGAAAGCAACAAACAAACAAGACAAACAAACAAAAACTCATAGATACAGACAACAGCTTAGTGATTACCAGAGAGAAAGGAGGGAGGGGCTGTAGATAAGGGTAAAGGGGTCGAATAGATGGTGATGGAAAGAAATTTGACTTTGGGTGGTAAACACACAATGCAATATATGTCTGACATATTATTGAATTATACACTCGAAACCTATATAATTTTATTAACCAATGTCATCCCAATAAATTTAATAGAAAAAAATAAAAAGTTGACTTAGGAAAGATCTTAACCAGAAATGGGTTTCGATTTTATGGTTTTAAATTCTATGTTTTTGTTGTTGTGGTTGTTGTTGTTACATATAGAACTACATTAGAAGAAATGGTTAAGAAGGAGGCCTCTTGGGCCATAGAGCATCAATTTTTAAATAACTGCTCCAGTCTGTTCAATTTTAAAATAACTGCTCCAGTCTGTTCCCTCATCAGTATAGTCAGAGTGATAATAGTATTAAGACAGGTGACTGTATTTAGAGTTAATAGAAGAAATGTACCCACACAGGAAACTGGCCTTAACAAGCATTCAATAAAAGTAGTTTTAACAGCCAAAAGTGTGATCAAAATCCAGAAGCATTCTAAAACAGATTCCCAGGCCTCATCTTCAGAAATACTGATTGGGTAGACCTTGATAAGATTTAGGAAACTGCATTTTTACAGAGCTATCCCAGTGATTTATATAAATATCCCAGGTGAAAAATTACAACTCTTCTCCAAAAAAAGGTATGGGACATTGAGTTCAAGGAAGTAACTGCCATCTGGACATACAGACACTAGTTTTATCAAGACTTCCTCAAGTGAGATCATATCTGATCCCAATTCTTTTTTCTTTGAGTCCATAACACTTAAAAGGTAGAAAAATGATGTCGAAGAGGTGGGAGTTAGCTAACTGTGTTGGCCATCCTCCTCCCTTCCCTTTCTCTTTTGCTCACCTGCACTCTGTTCTGAATATAGAAGCTTCGGGCAGGACCCCGGCAAGCAGCTTATGGGCGTTTGAGACTTTCATCAATGAGAGCCTTTCAATGCTGAAGCTGAAGCCTCCCTCAGCTCTGAACTCCTTGAATCTATACTGAGGTTGGAGACAAGAAGGGTGGATACCTGCTCAACAGGACTTCACAAAGGCTGTCACATTTAATTTTAGCCCCAAAAGAAGCCGCTGGTTTGGGGCTAGTATCAAGAAAAAATGAAAGATAATATAGGTATTCAGTCAATCAGCAGCCACAGCCTATGCCCACTTTACAGAAAGAACTAGTGTTCTTTAGCAAGAAAAGAGAGGCTGCTAGACTTAGTCATTCATTTGACCAATACAATAGCCCCCCTTTATCTGCAATTTCAGTTACTTACAGTCAAATTTGATCTGATAATATTAAATGGAAAATTCCAGAAATAAACTATTCCTAAGCTTTAAATTACTAGGTGTTCTGAGTAATGTGATGAAATCTAGCCCCATCCCATTTCATCCCACTTAGGATGTGACACATCTCTTTGTCCACCTTATGCATGCTATATACAAAATCCACATGTTGGTCACTTAATAGCTGACTTGGTGATCAGATTTGTTATTAGATACTGAGAGAGAGAGAGAGAGAGAGAGAGGGAGGGTGAGAGGAAGAGAGAGAGAGAGAGAGAGAAAACTGGAGGACCATGTAAATTGTTTTAGGGACCAGGCCTGAAGTTGGTGTACTTGCTTCCTCCTACATCCCATTGACCAGCACTAAACAAAGTCAAAAGGGAGGCTGAGAAACAAAGGCTATCCCATGAATATTGCTGAGAACCAACAGATAAAGGTAAAACGAAAAGAGAAGTGGGAAGGTGAGCCATGTGAGAAGGTGATATTTCATGTGACTGCATGCAAGTGAGCCAGTCTGAATTGTGAGGGGGGAAAAAAAGGAAAGAAAAAAATATACTTTTTCCAGTTACCCTAAATTCCTGAAGGGATTGCTTTCTTCTTATTTTGATTGAGAAATAATCTATTTATAAACATAATTTCTGTATCCCTCTGACCGACAAAAAGCATTTTCCTCCCTAGGATAGAGATTTGCCAGGTCTTAGTAATACACAGACCTCAGAAGCTACTAACATCCTTCTAAGATAAGCCCATTATGATCTAGTTGGATGTGGGTGGTTGCAGCAAGCTTAGATCACCCCTATTTCAAGCATTAAGGTCACTCCACTACATCTTGGTTATTACTTGGAATTCCGAAGACAATAGCTGAATGTCCAAATCTCTATTTATCATATAAAGCGTCATTCAGAAGAGAGATAAAGAATCACAGAGGAAGAAATCAGAGAGAAGAAGGGGACTGAAGGAGGAAAAAGAGAAGAACCTTAGTAAAGAAAACATTCCAAAGCTAGGCCCCCAACTCTGAAAATAAATGTGATCAAGGGGAAGTCAGTTAATTCTGCAAATTACACAAATAACAGTGGGTGCTGGGGGTGGTTCCTATTCTGAATGAAGAGATCGGATGTTGGCATTCAACAATTTTGGAGAAACTTGACTGCTTCATTACCACTCCAAAGATGATTCCAAACACTGAAGTAGGACAGAAAGTGCTGCTGCTAAATTCTAGGGGCAAAAATATTTCTCGGGAATTTGTTCACTTCATTTAGCTTGAGTAGGGAGTTCTCTGAGGGGACAGATGCTACAGGTAAGGTCCCTGGCATCTTCTTTTCTGTTCTGTCCTAGCTTTATTATTCTCTCAACCTGTAGTCTAACTCTTCCTAGTCTCTGGCAGACAATGATGATGGTGGCAATGACGGTAATGATGACACTAATGATGATGTAACATTTGTGGTTTATCAGTACTTTTTGTCAGTCATGTCTATGCACTTACCATTTATCTTATTTTATCTTCCAAACACCCAGTGAGAGGGATGCTATTCAAATCTCCTTTTTAGTAGGAGGAAGAAATTAAGGCTCAGGAGATAATACACCCAAGATCACACTTAGTAAGTGGTGGGTCTAGATTACAATATTCTGGTCTTTCTGGCTCCAAGTCCAGGCTCTTCATCACCATGTTGGTCTGGCTCTGGGTGGGGGTGGGAGCGAGAAGTGGGTATTCCAGCCCCTCGCCCACTTACTCAGGCCACGGCTCCATTATTTTGTCACTTTAGTGGCAGGTTTCAAGATCCTGGAGCTCCGCTCTGCTGTCAGGCAAAGGAGCAATCCTGAAAGTTGAAACTCCCAGAAGACAGGAGGCTGACAGCCTATCTGCTTTGGGGCAAAATTGTTCTGACAGGTTTATCAATAAGATGTAAAACATGGGCTTTTGTTTCTAGAGGAAAAGCTGCTGCTAAAGGCTTGAGATTCTTTATCTGAAATGCCTAGAGCAGGATTTCTGGGAGTCATTTCCACTTGGCCAAACCCACTCAGATACTTTCTTCTTATATTCACCCACTCCCAAACCCTTAATGTCCTGTCTTCCCAAACACTGGTCAGAGACCTCCTTTTTTCTAAGCTGCTGTCCTATGGTTGGACTAAGAACTGTGCAGGCAGTCCTTCAAAGGGGTTGAATCTTGAAGGTCATGAGATCCAGGCATCTGAAATACATGATAAGAAGCACAAGTTGCACTGATTCACTGAGATTTCCTCCTCTGGCCATTCTGTCAAGATGACAGAATGGAGTGGAATCATTCTATCTAGAGTGATGCTCCAGTGGAGAAAATACTAAGCTACTTTCTAGAACAAACATGAGATCACAAAGTATTAGGCCCAAGAATGACTGCAGAGGCTAAGGCAACCTCCTAATTTGTCTGGAAGTGACTGTCACTCATAGTGAGTAAATGACTTTTTAATGTCACATAGATATTGTTTTATCCGAGTAACATTTTCTCTTCCCATTTGACTAGCTCCCATTTATCTTTTAGACTAAGTTCAAGGGTAACCTCCTCTGGTTCCCTGACACTTCTAGCCTCTGGCTAAGTTGGGGTCCTCTTTCATCATCATGTCACACCACACCATAATCATGGATATACTTATCAGTGTCTTTCATGAATCTTACCTCCTTCTGGGCAAGAACTGTGTATTTTTCTCTCTTTGCATCTGCCACAGAACCTGACACCAGGTGAAAGTTTAATAAAAATGTCATCATTAAAACTTTCAAAGTAGCTCCTCTTTAAATTGTCTCCCCAATAGATGAGGTGGCTTGTTCACCACTGAAATAGAAATTCCATGTAGCAAAGAATGAAAGATGGGACTTATGGTGTTATGCAAATTCATTGGGTAATAATGAGCAAAAGAGCTTCCAAAGGCTGGTATGTGAGGGCGGGGATGAAAGGAGAAAATCCACATCTTCACTTCTAGTACTTCAGTCAAACTGTGATTAAAATGGACTTTCTTGCTGGTGCCTGTTCTCTCCTCATCTTTTGGTATTCAGCATCATTTGGGGAAGAGATTATGTCCCTCTGATGGAGCCGTGAGGGTGGAAGAACCTGCTCATGTTCTACTCTCACACTCAAATATTCACAATTTGCTGTGTTAAGTAGAAAGAGGGCAGATTAAGTCAACAACTCTGAGTTGCTGCTGCTGCTGCTGCTGCTCCTGCAGTGAAGAAAGATGGGGATGCCTGGAAGTCATATTTCTGGGCGGCTGATCAGGAAGAGGATAAAAAGAAGGGAGGAGAACTGATACCTGTTTGGCTCCTACCATGTGCTAGTTCCCACCTTCATGTTTTCATATGTTATCTGATTAAATATTGACAAGGTTATGAAGGTAGATATTATGTTCTCTATTATATGGGTAAGGAAACCAAGGTGAGCAAACTGCCTCTGGGCACACAGCTGCTCTGCGGCTGAATTGCAGTGAGAACCCAGGTCAATCTGATACAACTATCTCTGCCTTTCCCACCATTCTATGCTGCTTCTCCCAAAACTGAAGACTTCTTTACTCATGCTTCCAGTGCCCTAATATTCCCATGCACTCCTGAATGCCACCCTATGCCCCATCAGTTTTATTTCTGCTTTCCTCAACATTGATGATGAGCTGTAGTACACACAAGAGACTGAATAGTTGTGCAGGTGGCTATTTGGTATCTTTGGCAGAACCACTGGAAACAAATATGTTGCCTAAAAGTTCCAAAAAGGAAGATTTATCTGAGGAGCACATGCAGAACAAGAAAAAGATACATGCATTGGCCCCAAGCCACCAACTACTGGGTGACCTTCCAGTTCACTGTTCTCATTTCATTGTTTTTTGTTTTCTGTTTTTTTTTTTCACAAACAACACAGGACTCAGGTGATATTCAGAGTGATAGCATCAAAACTACTTCTTAAAGAAAAACATACTCTGTGTCTATATCCTGGCAGCAGGTATGAGCCTTTGCACAACACAGACATTCAATAGTCTTGACTGTGTGGACCGATTCTGTGAGTGGCATTCTCTCAGGACACAGGGTGATGTGCATACATTGTATTCTGTAGTATGCATACGGTAGTGTGGAATTCCCTACATGTAAGAGTAAGAAATGAAATGTTTGCCATTGTCATAGTGAGAAGTCTAGGATACTCAAGCATATGTGTTGCAACTTGTAAATAAGATTTGCAAGACTTGTTCATGCTCTCACTTGCTAGGTGGAAAGAATGGTCTATGACAGTGAGAAGACTTCTTTGAAAGCAACCTTCTCACATGTGGAGCTATGAGCCAACGGCAATCACAATATTAGCAGGTGCCAAGCTTGTATCCCCTTTATTGGATGTACTGTCTCTTAACCTCTCTCTAAAAGGCAGGTATATTGGGTTTCTGTAAAAAGCAATGACTGTTTCACTCTAGTCATTTTATGACATTAAACTTGAGGCTCTCTCAAACTTGCACACGACTCTAAGTTTGGCTCTCAACAGCAGTCAGTACAAACACAGAACTAATGAGGACCAAAGCCCATAAGTCATCATGAAGATAGGCAGCTTTGGTAAATTATGCACTTGGAGCAGTTATATTATCCCAGCGCAACCCATTACAGCATCATTAACAAGAAAATAACATTCCAGATATTAATACCTGTAATAATTTCACTAATAAACCTGCTTTTCAGAATGAAAAATCCCTCCATGGATCATTTAAAGGTGCCACTTGGTCAGAGTTTGCTCCTTTCATGAATAAAGTATCTTGAATGGCTTTCAGCCTGAAACATCCTCTCCTTATCTACACTCCACCTGCAGAAGATTCATTTTTTTTTCCAACATGAATATATTGTCCTTCAGAGGGCTAGAACATCCTTTGAATTTGCAGCCATTATTTTTTAAATATCTTAAATATATATTTATATTATATTACATACATATATCTTTTTCTATTTGAAACATTTGCTGAAGAAGTGAATTTTGCTTAAGAGCTGCTTAAGAGATATGGCTTCCGCATTTTAAAAAATCATCTTAGGTTATAGTTGCAAAGAAGATAAATGATTATTTGGATTCACCTTCAAGCACTGAGGACCTCAGTAAAATTTCAAAGACATAAATGTCAGAGCCCTTGTCCTTGGGTCACTTACAATCTAGTGAGAGAGACAGACAGTGTCTTAGAAACTTCAGTCCAATATAGTAAATGCTATTGCAGATGTTTGCACAGAGTGCTAAGAACACATACACCTGTTTTGAGAGGGTTTGCCAGGGAAGGAGTCCTCAAAGAGGGGACACTAGAGCTAAGTTCTTTTTCTTTTACTGTTATTTTTAATTTAAAAATGAACAGCTTCATTGAAATATAGTTGACAGAAACAGAACATACTTAAAGTATATAATTTGATATGTTTTGTTGTGTGTATATATATATATAAATATGTATATATATACACACACACATATATATATATATATATATATATACCCATGAAATGACACCACAATCAAAATGATGAGCATAGTCATTGACTCAAAGTTTCCTTGTGTCCCTTTGTAATCTCTCCCTCATCCTTCCTCTCCCCTCCCCTGGAAAGCTGTGATCTGTTTTCTGTCACCATACATTACTTCGAGTTTCCTAGGATTTTATATAAATGGAATCATGTGATATTATTTTTTGTTGGCCTCCATTCATCAACATAATTACTTTGAAAGTCCCATGTTGTAGCATGTATGAATAGTTCATTACTATTTATTGCTACCAGTACTCCATTGTAGGACTCTACCAGAATTTGTTTATTCATTCACCTGAAGATGGACATTTGGTGTTGCTTTCAGTTTTTGCCCACTACAAACAAAATTGTACGAATATTCATGCATAAGTCTTTGTATGAATATGTGCTTTTATTTCTCTCAAAAAAAATGCCTAGGAGTGGAGTGGCTGGATCATATTAATAGGTATACGTTAAATTTTAAAAAGAAACTGCCGAGCTACTTTTAAGGTGGTTGTATCATTTTATATTCCCATTAGTATTGTATGAGAGCTCAAGTTGTTCTACATCCTTATCAACACTTGGTGTGGTCAGTCTTTTTAATTTTAGCCATTCTTATAGATGTGTAGTGATATCTCAAGGGTTTTAATTTGCATTTCCAGATTAACTAACAATGTTGAACATTTTTCATGTGTTGTTTAGCATCTGTGTATCTTCTTTGGGCAAGTGTTCATTTGAATGTTGTGTCCATTTCTCTATTTATTTTCTTATTGTTGAGTTTTGAGAGTCCTTTATATAATCTGGATACAAGTTTTTTTTTTAATCAGACACATAATTTGAAAATAATTTTTCCCAGTTTGAGGCTTGTCTTTTTACTTAGAGCTGAGTTTTGAAAGATAAGTTGTGAAAATTAAGTTGTGGAATTATGTTGGAAGACATTCCAAGAGGAAAAAAAACACAAAGGAAAGTAATTAAGGTGTAAAAGATGCTGGTAAGCTTTAAAAACTATAAATAGTTTTGGGTGGCTTGGCTGCAGACTACCTAAGAGGCAGTGGCAAGAGATGAGGCTGGAAGAGTCATTATCTGAAAAGTGACAGTGAGACAATGAAGACTTTTAAAGTGGGGAGAAGCATAATTAGACCTGCATTTTAGAAAAATTATTAAAGTAGGAAAATGAAGAGAATAGAGATCTGGGAATTGAAGAGACCATTTAAGAGAGATAGTATAGACCTGAAACAAGTTCAAATTATCATTTTTTGGTTAGGAAAGAAGACCTCTAAAATGATACTAAGAGAAGTAAAACAGGTTGAGGTAGGAGGATAAGAGACAGCTATGTAAATGGAAAAACTATGCCTTGTCCACACAGAGAACAGTGTTGCTGAAGTTCCACTCAGAAGGAGACATGGCTTGAAATGTGTATTCTTGATTTGGAAATGGATTAATATTGACCAATCACAATAAAATACAAATTTTAAAAACTGTTTAACATGAATGCTATGCTTCAGGCTCTGTTCTATGCCTTTATATACATGTGATTTCATTTAATCCTCTCAACAGCCCAGAGAGGAAAGGGTTTATATATTTTATAGATGAGGAAATATGAATAAATTTAGCAGCTCGCCTAGGGTTCCAGCTCCACTGAGTATCAAACAGATTCTTTTTCCAAGTCCAGATCTCTTGATGGCCATCTTCTGTGTTTACCAGAGACTGCCTAGAGTTAGTAAGGCAACCTGAGGCTTAAGGAAAAGGCCAGCTGGTCTCATGCAGTGACAAGCTCCAAGTCCTTGACCTCGTGAATACCTGTCCCCAAAGGCACCATTAGGAGATGATGACCATCTGTTTCCCACACTCACCTGAAGTGCAGCTGGAGAAAATTGGCATAAAGCAGAGTTGTAAAAATGTCAGTTCATAAATTATCAGAAAACAAGCCATTGCATGAAGGATAGTGAAGCACTTGAACAAATTTCTAAAAATATCCAATGTTTATTAAATTTTTCCTCCAGGTATTACAGGCTTTACATGAAATATTTTGTTGTATTCTTATGATAACCTTATAGGGTAGATACTATTGTGTCCAGCTTGCAAATGAGGATCCCACGTCCTGGTGAATTCCATGTAATAGCCATGGCCAGGTCACATATTTAATGAGCACAGTGCTGGAGTTTGTGTCTGTATTTGTCTGACTCCAGATATGTAATAATTGCTGCCTCTTGGGCAGACCCATGGTTTCTATCCTAGAGAATGCATAAGGGCAAAACATATATGTGTCCATGAGGGTTGGAGGCATAGAAAATGACCCTTGCTGGGGCAAAAACTCTGGCTTTCCTGCCACAGCAGGTGGCTATAAAATAAACACATAATCCCAAGAATGCCAGTCTCTGTCACCAGTGATGGCCCCAGAGCAGATGTCTACAGGACAGATGGTGCTTTCCACAGAAGAGAACAGCCACAAATGGCAGCTTCTTCTGGAGGTGATAAAGACCTCCTCCCTATCTCATTAGGTTCAGAGGATGTCTTACCACTGACAGGTCCATCTGAAACTCCCTTTCCATCCCCCACCTGCCACCCTCACAGGGCCTTTCCATGTACTTTGACATTGCCAGAGTACATTGGGAATGAGAGAAGCCTCTGCAAGCCGCCTCTCCTACCCAGCCCCACCTAGCATCTCCACTCACACTGGCTCCTTTGCCTCTGCCTCTACCAAACTAACTCAGCATGGTCAGACATTGGCTCAGCAAGCTTCAATGGCCAGGACGCTTTATCAGATGAGGAGTTGCACTGCTGAGTTAGCTTTCTGCCAAGCTTTTCCATTCATCCTCCTTCTTTACCTCTCTCTCTTCCTCCCTGATTTCTGTTTTGCCTTCATTTTCTAACAGTGACTGAGGACAAACTATTTGGCCAGACATGGGTCAGGCACTGGAGGTACATTGAGGAATAATTCTGACACATTCCTTTTCCTTAGAAGCATGTAGTCTAGTTATGGAGACAGGAAGTACAAAAAGTAGTTATATAAACAATTCATTTTAACTGCACCCAATCTGCCAAAGCTATAAAGGGGAAGTGCTTGGGATATATAATGAGACACTGGGAGGGGTAGAGCAGAGGTTTTGGTGAGAAAATGACATTAGGTTGAAACCTGGAGCAAGTAGAAATTCATTGAAAGAAGAGAATGGGAGAAGAGTGTGACAGAAGGAACATGCACACAAGTCCCTCCCATGGAAGGTTCAAGGATCTGAAAGAGACCAAGCAGGTGGAGAAGAGTAAACTGCAAAGGTAAGCAGGATCTTTTAAACTATAAGAAGATTCTGGACTTTATCTAGAAGAATCTAGAAGAGATGCATTCTTAAAAGAATTTCAAGGTCAGGTTTGCATTTTAAATGTTCTCTCTGATCACAGTTTGAAATACAGATTTAGAGGAGGTGGCAGGTGAAGTAGATAATGAAACTGGGTATGATACAAGAAGACCAGTTAAGGGAGTTATTATGTAATTTAGAAAAAAGCCGATGATGTTCCTGGTGAAGAGGGAGGATAGCAGCTCAGACTTGAGTGGCGGTAGTGGAGATGGAGAGTAGAGATATTCAGGTGGTAGATCATAGAACTTGGCAATGGATTAGATTATGGAGGACGAGAGAAAGAGGGAGGTGTCAGAGATGATTCCTAGGTTTCTGGCAAAAGTGACTTCTCCTCCACATCTTTCCAATATGCCATATCCATTTCTCTTCCCAGCTCATCAAAGAAATAGAGTGCAGGCAACCCAGAGAAGAAAATATTACAGCATTAATGCTATTTGTGTACAGTAAAACCTGGATATAGAAATCTTTCAACTTGTTATGTAAGAAGTGGTAAATGTCAAGAGATAGATTTGCTCCAGCTTCAGGGCTTTTAGTTGATTTCCAGTTAGACCTGACACCTGCGTTTTATTCGAAAGAGCTACTGGGAGGTAAAGCTCATCCCTTTGGCCACCTTGCTGACTGTGTCTCCTGGAGAGACAAGAATCCTAGCGTGGGGTCTGCAGGGAGAAATAACCTTGCAGAACTTATTCTGGATTTTGGGTAGAAGAAGTTTGTGCTGACTTTTGTTCGAACTTTTATTTTTAATTGAGATATAATCTACATACTGTACAAGTCACCCATTTAAAGTACACGATTCAAAAGTTTTTAGCGTTCACAGAGTTGTGCAACCATCACCACAATCAATGTTAGTATATGTTCATCGCCACTGAAAGAAACCATACAAATTAGCAGTTACTGCCATTTATCTTAATTCCTTCCTTCCCCAGTCCCTGGCAACCACTAATGTACTTCCCATCTTTATAGATTTACATATTCTGGATATTTTATATAAATGGAATCATGCTTTATCTGGTCATTTGTGGCAGGCTTCTTTCACATAGTACAATGTTTTCAAAGCTCAGCTATCTTACAGTATGTTTCAGTACTCCATTAATTTTTATGGCCAAGTAATATTTCATTTATTTGAAGTAGTACATTTTATTTATCTATTCATCAGCTCATGAATAATGGGATTCTTTCCACTTTTTGGCTATTAAGAGAAATGCCATGAATATTCTTGCACAAGTATTTGTTTGGACATGTTTTTGTTTCTCTTGAGAATATTTCTAGAAATAAAATTTAGGGGTATTTGAATTTCAGGGTGTTTGAGATATTCTTAAAAGCAAAGATAATACCTGCCTTAATTCATGTGCCTTTGAACAAAATTTGCTATATATCTTCAGAAAGAAGATAAAAAGGTATCATGAGAGTCAACAAATGAGTTGTTAAAAACTGAAAGAATGTACCTGTAAATATGTTTGCCTCCGTATGTTTGTGCATGTATAAGAGATAGTTATAGCCATAATGCTGAAAGAAGTCTTAAGGAGCAACATGTAAATAAATGCTATTTAGTGTAGTGTAAACTCAGAGTCTATGTAAAAGATTATAAAGGAGGTCCTGGGATTGGGATAAATCAGGGTTTTGAATGTTCCATTGAGTTCACTTCTGTCATTACTTACTGACTCAATGCCCTGAAAGTGCTAATACAACTTCAACCATCCCCTGCTAAATGCAGGTCAGAGTGGGAATTTGAGAAAGACTATTCTAGCTGTTCAAATATCATGTAGCTCCTAAAGTGCTGGGTTCACTTACAGTCTTCTCACAACTGTTGGCAGATGACAGATGAATAGGCAAACAGTGACTCTCTGTGCATTAGGCACATGCAGAGAGGCGACCTGAGCACATCAGGAAGGAGGAGATGTAGCAGAGTGGGAGGCGGCAGCCAGAGATCAAGGTTAGAGTTCGAAACCTCAGTGGAAACAAAATAGCTTCCTCCCCTCTGAAGGAATAGGGGCTAGGGACTTCATAATAAACACTGACACACTCTTGGACCCTCAAGTTAGAGGGAGAAGAAGACCAGCAGGTAATGCCACAAAACAACTACCCTCTAATATGAGCAACATCAGGGCAGAAAGGCAAAACCCCTGTCAAAACAAGAGAGTATGTAGGAGCAGACCCTCAAGAGTCTTTGAGCATGGAAGATGAGTCTATGATTACTTGACCAGGACCAGTCCTGAAGCACAATGCCCCATCACCATGTGGAGTGAGAATAAGAGATTTGCAGAGCTCCGCAGCTTCTGCTTCTTGTCAATGGTGAGCATTTCCAGCTCCTGAGATCCATATGTGAAAGCTTTCAGGAGAAGGAAACACTAACTTCCACTGGTTTATATTAATCACCTTGCACGGTCACATATCTAAACACACTAGATCATTTTTTCATCCCAAGAAAAATCGAGGGGAAATTTGGGCTATGTCCATTCTCTTGCTTTTGCTCCATTACCTGGGTTCAGGTGGAAGTCTCTAGGCTCCCCTCTATAATGACTGTAATTGGAGACCTTAACATATATAGTCAGCAACAGTAGGTCGTGAAATTCTTCAAATCTTAGAACAGGGACTGGACTTCAGACACCAGACACTATCAGAAACACAAGCATTCAAACCTAATCCAAGAAAATAACCTGTAGTCAATTACCCACTGAGTAGTATTCAGGCCTCTGACCTCCTCAAGCAAACAAGGACCAACTGATTGCCTTATATCAGGATGGGCAGGAATGTTGAATCAGGCCTCCTCAGGTTTGTCAGGGAACTAAGAAGAGGATTTATACCAGGAACAAAAAGAATAAAAATGCTTTCAGTACCCCAGTCTCTGTCTTATCACACTCTTGACTCTTGAAATTTTAGTTCATTTCACAGGAAGTCACTGGGAACCTATGAATTTCCAATTCCAGGAGAAGGCACAGCAGCACAGAAGAAGATGCATAAAGAGGGTCCTGGGAGACTTGCTTGGTTTTGAGACACAAGACAGGCATCAGAATCATGGCTGGAAAGCCATGTGCTGACCTCTCAGAGCTTTGTGGTGTTGGGAGAAATAAATGGAACAAGGCATTTGAAATTTAACAACCCTTGTATGTTGTTTCTCTTTCTTTAACCATCACATTTTCACCTTTCTTTGAAGTACTGTCTCTCAGTAAAACCATGAGCTTTTTTCTCAAGTTTTGAGTCACCATAGGTTGTTTTGCAGCAAGTAGATAGAGGGAGGAGGAAAAAAAATCTGTTACCAGCTCAAGTACATTTTGCTCTGTTAATCAGCATTTTTAAAAATTATCTTTTTCATTTCATAGAGAAGCTGGCAGAGGCTCCCAACTCTTTAGAGCAAATATAACCACCAGACCATCTGGGGCTGACATTTTCAACATGGCAGTCAGGAGAGCTCATCTCAGGAGTTCCATGGATGATTAGGAAGATGTCGCAGTGTTCTCCCTAGGAGGGGTAGGGTGTGCAGAAACCACTTGTACACAAACAAGCTTGAAACTGAGCCCTCTGCCCTCCTAGCTCTCCTCAGGCTCCCTCCTCTTTTCCTCCCCCTCCCAGAGATGTATGCTCTCAGAACTTGTATCTTGTAACAATAGTAATGGATGTTGACTCTAAAAATATCAAAACACCCTCCAAGTTTGAAGATTCACTTTTGTTAAATAAAATTTAGGACCACAAGAGACTAAGATGAAAGCACATATATATGTTTATGTGTGAAGCAGTGACTGTTTAGCTAACAAGACTGAGAAATTAAGATTTTTTAATAAGTAGGTCAGCCAAGGGCAGTTAAGAGAATCACAAAGAACAGCTTAGAATCACTGGCGTGTCCCTCCAGACCTCCTAAACACTTGAGGAGCCAAAGTCCACCTAACAATTATTACTGTTGCTGAAATGGGATGTCCCAGTGCTACAGACCTCATATCATTAACCACAAAACGGTCCTCATGGATGCCAGCTGGTCCATGTCAAGACACAGATGACTGGCCACCTCCCTTAATTACTTTCCAAGCAAACCACTGCACCTTTAGACATTTAAATTCACACCACATATTTCACACCAAGTGAGGCATTCTTTAACTAGCTACATTTTCCAAGAAGCAAGGACTTTATGTTCATCTATGTCACTAGCATTCATCTTTTCTATGCAAAATTAATACAATCGAGATCAGAACTGAATGATCCCTGGAAAAACTCCTATATGTGATCTCAATATTCTGCATCTGCACTTGCTCTCCTCCCTCAGTTCTTATTCATAAGCCATTGGTCATAAGGATATAAGAAAATATCATAGTAAATCCAAATAAATTAGAACTTATGTACCATATATATGTATTTTTCTGCTGAGATCTAGAGGCTTAACTCTAAGGTAATAATTGCAATTTATAATTAAAAAGCAATTCTGTTCAAAATATATTTGTTGGGTGTCTGTGTTGCTCTGTGTCCAGGACTGCTCCAGGAGTTAAGGATACTGAGACATGGTCCCTGTCTTCAAGCATCAACCATCTAGGCAGACAAACACCAAGACAGCCAACATGTCAGTGTGATGAAAGTGTAAAAGAAGCATGTGCAGTGAAGACCAAATGACTTCCTAAAATAGGCAATGCTCCAACTGGCTTTTGAAGGAAGTGCAGAAGGTCCTTAGACCAAGAAATACAGAAAGAAAGATCCAAATGAAGGGAAGACAATGTGGAATGTCTCAGAAGTGCTAAATAGTGTAAAATTCAAGCAGTTAGGAAGGACTAAAGGAAAGAG
>NW_006431288.1:3428653-3481699 GCF_000325575.1 Pteropus alecto
GCATGTTGGAAAAGGAAGATAAAGAGGCCACCAGGACAAGCTCAGGAGAGGCTTTGTTCCCTGAAGTCAATAGCCAGCCATTGAGAGATCTTTCAGTACTGGAGTCCTAAACTCAGGTTTGCATTTAGAAAGGTCACGCAAGCAATGTGGAGGAGGTGAGATTCTAGGTGGGCTAAGAGCAGGAGCTGGAAGATCAGTGGTGAGGCTACAGAAGTTAGTGGGACAATCAAATAGACCTGAGTTTATCCCTCATATCCCATTCTAATCAACTGCTCCCGTCACCCAGCCACTGGAGACCACTTATCTGTTTTCTATCCCTATAGTTTCACCTTTTCCAGATATCACATATATGGAATTATACAATCATAGGCTTTTTGAGTCCGACTTCTTTCACTTATAATGAATTTGAGATTCATCCACGTTATTACATGTATCAATAGTTCCTTTTTTATTGCTGAATAGCACTACACAGTTTATGTGTTCATTCTCTGCTTGAAGGACATCTGAGATATTTCCAATTTTTTTTAACAATATAGGTAAAGTGGCTACAAATATTCATGTACCTTTTTTTCTAACTTGTGAACTATTTATTTCTAAGTACTTAAAAGCGGAATTGCTAGGTTGAATGGTAAATATATATCAAATTATTTTACAAAGTGACTATGTTATTTTCCATTTCTACTAAAAATGTGTGAGGGTTCCAGATGTTCCACATCTTTTCCAGCACTTTTAATCATCAATTTGTTGTTGTTGTCTTTAGACAAAGTAATAAGTACATACTTATATCTCATTGTGCTTTTAATTTGCATTTTTAATGACTAATGATGTTGAGTACTGTTTTTTTTTTTTTACTGAAAACATTAGTTTGGCACATAATAGGTGCTCAGTAAATATTTGTTTCATACATAAATCAATGTCACCATTATCATCTTCGTTATCATCCTCACTTCTGCAAGAAGAGATGAGAAACTGAGCCAAAGCAGTAATGGTTATGTAGAATAAAATATTAAGAAGAAAGAAGTATCAGGTCTTCATGATTAAATGTGAGGGTGAATAAGAACTCATCTAAGATAACTCTTCAGTTTCTGAATTGGGCAATCAGTTGATGCAATGCCAGTTCATAAAATGGAGAACACAAGAATAGAAGCGAAGCTGGGAAAAAAAGATGTTAATTCCAGTTTTGGACATGGTGAGCCCGAGAAACCACAGGGCCATTGAGTTAACATACCCTGGGGGCCACCATTTTGTCTTGTTCAGTACTGTGCTCCTAGCACCTACTGCAGTATCCAGCATTAAGATGGCCGTGTAAATTTGGGTATTAATAGCATACCTCATTTGGTATATATCTTTTGTCATTTCTCACAACATCCTTGTAACAGAAGCTATAGATAAGGATGTGTCCTTTAGAAGAACACAGTGTTAACTAGTAATTTGCCAGGACTTTAATGCATACACACTGAGGCCCATTTTTATCATTTACTGCAAATTAGAAAAACTGCCAGTTAGACATGAGTACTTCTTCTGGGCAGATGCCATTTTCTGTGGCTGGTGATTCTGAGCTGGATTACATAGTTAGTCAAGTAGAGAACAGGCTGGATCTAACTCTTCCTCACCCCGTCAGACAAGAGCCCTTGTGCAGAACAACCACACCTGGGGACCTAGTCTCTCATACAAACCCCTGTGCCTCTTCTACTACATCATAATGTTTCTAATTCTACTGGTCAGCAAAAATGAGCCTGCTTATATACAGCCAAGTCTCACTTACATATTAATATAGGTTATTAACTTATACGTAAGGAAGTTTCAGCTTACAGACCTTCCCAGGTATCAATATACTAACACTAAGTTATGTTTGTATCACTTCTGAGATGTTTTATGATCAATTTCAAAATGCTTTTCAAGTGCAAAAACAACAAACATGTTGGTTATACTCAAAGACAATGAAATAAAATTTACATTTACACTGATGGATGAGTATTCATTGCTTATAAATATCACATTGGATTTACATTCTAAATTGTCTCTAAATAGAGGAGATTTTGCATATGCATCATGAACTAATATGATTACATCATATCTCTAACAAATTTGTATATAAACTTAAACTTTATAATAGGGCAGAAGACCTTGCCAGACTCTCATTTCTTTACCTTCTCACTCCCTCACATTAGGTGAGAAGGCAAGTAACAGAAAGGTAGGCAATGTGAGTGTGGAAGGTGGCTGAAGAGGAGATCAAATATAGATTTGCCCTATAAGTACTAACTCCCCTAAACCAAGGAACCCTTGGTTTAGGTAATGTGATAGGCAATGTGAGTGTGGAAGGTGGCTGAAGAGGAGATCAAATATAGATTTGCCCTATAAGTACTAACTCCCCTAAACCAAGGAACCCTGGCTCAAAAGATAATGAGTCAAAGCACAAACTCCCAAGAACTTGGAAATTCATCAGAGAATCTGCTCTGGCCTTTGAGATGCCAACAGTTTCCGTATTATATTTCATGTACATGGAGTAAAGGAAGAGAAAACAATAAAATAAAAGCTGACATATAGGATTTATTTATGCCATGCACTGTCCTAAAAGCTTTATACATGTTAACTCACTTAATCTCTACAACAACACTGTGAGGTCTATATTACTAACAACCTCATTTAATAGATGAGGAAACTGAGGCACAGAGAGATGACGATTGAACAGATCTAGTAAATGATAGAATCAGTATTCAAACTCGGCAAGTCTGTGTCAAAGTCCATGCAATCAAGAAGATTTCAGTCAAGATGGCAGACTAGGTAAAAGCAGGGTTTGCCTCCTTCCATGACTGCATTAAAATTACAAATTAAAAAACAAACAACTTGAAAAACCACCTGAAGTCTAGCCTATATCTGAGGTTATAAAGAAAGAGCCACATAGAGAGCAGTAGGAGGGTCAGAGACGCAAACAGTTTGGCCCCACACCTGCACGTGGCAATTGAGCAGTGGGAGGGAGTGTGGCTACAGAGGCCCATCTAAAGGAATGAGGTGCCATAGGCCCACACAGAGGCTCCCCAGCCCAGACTTCCGGTCCCGGGAAGAGGAGTTCCCACAAAATCTGACTGTAGAATCAGTGGGAATTCTGGTCATTTAGATGAGATGGAAAAAACAAAAAACAAAAAACCAAATGTCACGTTAAAGGGCCCTACACAGACTTGTTCATAGACACTTGCCCTGTGCTCTGGTAGAGGGTCAGTGGCTCTGGAGGTGCAAGAGGCATATGGGGAAAGACTGAGTTTCATGACACCAGGGCTAAGGCTTGAGGGGCAGCTATTACTGTTCCTTTGTTGGGCCCCCCTATGGGGCAGTCTGCAGGTAGGTGTCATCTTGCCTATGTTAAACCCTCCCATGGCCAATTCTGGTACTACAGTGGCTGGGTGAGATAGGCCTGCTCCACCCCATGTCTCCCGGGAGCCCTACCTCACCCAGCTTACAAAATGTCCTTGTTGTCGGGCAGCTAGCCCTGCCATGCACCTTCCAAGGGCTGCACATTTGACAAGCAGCAGTCCTCAGCTCATGTGATCCACATGCAGCCCGCATATTTTGGGGGGAGACTTTTGGTGGTAAGCTA
Organism: Pteropus alecto; assembly: GCF_000325575.1. Taxonomy (NCBI): domain Eukaryota; kingdom Metazoa; phylum Chordata; class Mammalia; order Chiroptera; family Pteropodidae; genus Pteropus; species Pteropus alecto. Next base: position 3,432,249 of record NW_006431288.1, read on the forward strand.
CTGGTGCCAGCCAGAGCTGCAGTATCTCTTGGGCAGATCAAGAGGTTCTGAGGGCCTGAAAAGGGCAGCAGCTGGCCTTGCTGCAATCTGAGACTTACAGGAAGCCACAGATTCAGCACTAGCATGAAATTTGTTTGCATAGGCCAGGTGAAATTTGTTTGCTTTACCCTGGTAACTCCCTCAGTCCTCGCCCCGTACAACTCACATACCACCCTAAGACTCTCCTCAGCAGCAGAGTCATACAAGCAGGTGGCAGGTAGCCCCAGGCCTTGAGGCGCACTTGTCCTTTTGCTAAGCCACCCCAGGCCTGGTACGGGGGGGCAACCGACCTTGGCTTACAGCATGGTCTATCCCACTTACCTCCAGATCCAGCATAGGCAGCAACCATCCATGGATCGTTTGTAGTTCTTACCAGGTAGCCCCAAGCAATCAAAGACAGCAGCTGAATTTGGCCTATTCTAAAGCCCCTCCGAAGGGGCCCCAGAATCAACACACCCAAAGGCCGGTATCAGGCCACAACAGAGCACCACCTGACTAGTCCCATAGTGGCACACTCAAAAGGTGGTCTCAGCAGGTACACAGAACAACTGGGGTGAATTCCACTTAATGGGGTCAGCCCCCACACAACACCTCATACCCTGTGGCATGGCCAGTCACCATAACCAGTAAGCCCAAGAGTCAATCCCATCCACTGACATGCTAACAGAAATCAATAATTAGCTACAGCAGGAGAACATATACAATCACACAGGACCATGCCCAGAGCCCTTTATTAAGTTCATCAGGAATACTGTGTCACTGGGCCACACAGGACACCTACCACATAAGACCACCAGGCCAAGTCAGGGAGATGTAACAAATCTTCCTAATAAATAAAAACAAATACAGAGAGGTAACTCAAAATAGAAATCAAAGAAACATGCTGTAAATGAAATAACATGAGAAAATCTCAGAGAAAAAAAAATTAAACGAAATGGAGGCAAGCAACCTACCAGAGACGGAGTTCAAAACATTGGTTATAAGGATGGTCAATGAACTTAGAAGGAAAAAAGATGATTTCAGTAAGGGCTTCAACAAAGAGATATTAAATATAAAAAAAAGACATAAAATCACAAAGAAGAACCAGTCAGATATGAAGAATAGAATAACCAAAATGAAGAATAAACTAGAAGGAATAAACAGTAGATTAGATGAAGAGGAGAATCAGTGAGTTGGAAGACAAGGTATCAGAAAACAGCCAATTAGAACAGTTACAAGAAAAAAGAATTTTTAAAAATGAGGAAAGTTTAAGAGACCTCTGGGACAACATCACATGTACCAACATACTCATTATAGGAGTACCAGAAGAAGAAGGAGAGAGCAGGAATTGAGAACGCATTTGAAGAAATATTGACAGAAAACTTCCCTAACCTGGTCAAAGAAATAGACATACAAGTGCAGGAAGCACAAAGAATTCCAAATAGGGGGAATACACATAGAGCCACACCAGACACCTCATTATTAAAATGCTAAAGGCTGAAGACAAAGAGAGAATCCTAAAAGCAAGAGAAAGGCAGCTAGTTACTTGCAAGGGAACTTCCAGAAGAATGACAGCTGATTTTTCAAAAAAAACTTTACAGGTCAGAAGGGACTGGCATGAAATATTCAAAGTGATGAAAAATAAGAACCTACAACCAAGACTACTCTACTCAGCAATGCTATCAATTAAAATTGAAGGTAAGATAAAGAGCTTCCCAGACAAGAAAAACCTAAAGGAATTCATCACTAACAAGCCAGAATTACAAACAGCATTAAGGGGACTTCTGTAAAATAAGGGAGGGAACCCCATAATTAAAAATAATAAAATGGCAGTAACCATGTACCTATCAATAATCACTTTAAATGTAAATGTATTAAATGTTCCAATCAAAAGACATAGGGTAGCTGAATGGAGAAGAAAACAAGACCCATACATATGCTGTCTACATGAGACTCACCTCAGATCAAATGACACACACAGATTGAAAGTAAAATATGGACGATATTTTATCCAAATGGAAATGAAAAAATAAAAAAGCTTGGGTAGAAATACTTATACCAGACAAAATAGATTTTAAAACAAAGACTATAATAAGAGACAAAGAAGGGCATTACATAATGATAAAAGGGATCAATACAACAAAACATAACCCTACTAAACATATACACGCCCAACATAGGAGCACCTACATATATTAAGCAAGTATTGACCAACCTAAAGGGGGAGATTGACAGTAATACACTCACAGTAGGAGACTTTAACACTCCATTGACACCAATAAGGAAACAGCAGCCTTAAATGACACATTAGACCAGATGGATTTAATTGATATTTTCGGAATGTTTCACCCCAAAGCAGCAGAATATAATTCTTCTCAAATGCACATGAACATTTTCCAGGATAGAGCACATGTTAGGTCACAAAATGGTTCTCAATAAATTTAACAAGAATGAAATTATATCAAATGTCTTCTCCCACGACAGTGGTATTAAACTAGAAATTAAGTGCAAGAAAAAAACTGGAAAATACACAAACACATGTAGGCTAAACTACATGCTACTAAATAATGAATAGGTTAACAATGAGATCAAAGAAGAAATTAAGCGATACCTAGAGACAAATGAAAATGAAAACACTGCACTTCAAAATCTATGGGACACGGCAAAAGCAGTCCTAAGAAGGAAATTCATAGCAATACAGGCCTACCTCAAGAAACAAGAAAAATCTCAAATAAACAATCTAACCTTACACTTAAAAAAAAACTAGAGAAAGAACAGCAAATACAACCCAATGTGAGTAGAAGAGAGGAAATAATAAAGATCAGAGTGGAAATAAACAAAACAGAGTCTAGAAAAACAACATAAAGATCAATGAAACCAAGAGGTCATTCTTTGAAAGATAAACAAAATTGATAAACCTTTAACCAGACTTATCAAGAAAAAAAGAGAGAGGACTCAAATAAATAAAATCAGAAATGAAAGAGAAGTAACTATGAACTCCACAGAAATGCAAAGGATCATAAGAAAATACTATGAGCAAATTGGACAATCTGGAAGAAATGAATACATTCCTAGAAACATACAATCTTCCAATATTGAGTCAAAAAGAAACAAAATCTGAACCAACCAACTATCACCAATGAAATCAAGCCAGTAATAAAAAATCTTCCAAAAAACAAAAGTTCTGGACTAAATGGCTTCATAGGTGAATTTTACCAAATATTCAAAGAAAAATTAACACCTCTTCTTATTCAACTAGTCCAAAAAATTCAAGAGCAGAGAAGCCTTCCTAACTCTTTTTATGAACCCACCAACACCTTGATTCCATAACCAGACAAAGACAGTACACACACAGGAAAAAAAAGCTATAGGTCAATATCTTTGATGAACATCGATACAAAAATCCTCAACAAAATATTAGCAAACTGAATTAACACTACATTAAAAATATCATATACCATGATGCAAGGTTTGTTTAATATCACCTAATCAACTAACATGATACACTACATTAACAAATTGAAAGATAAAAATCATACGATCATATCAATAGATACAAATAAAAGCATTCAACAAAATCTAGTACCCATTTAGGATAAAAACTCTTAGCAAAGTGAGAAGAGAGGGAGTATACCTCAGCATAATAAAGGCCATATATTACAAGCCTACAGTTAGCAGTGGAAAGGCTGAAAGCATTTTCCTTAAGATCAAGAAGAAGACAAGGATGCTCACTTTCACCACTTCTATTCAACATTGAATTGGAAGTCCTAGCTATAGCAATAAGACAAGAAAGAGAAATAAAAGGCATTGAAATTGGAAAGGAAGAAGTGAAACTGTCATTATTTGCAGATGACATGATACTACATAGAGAGACCCCTAAAAATTCTGCCAAAAAACTATTAGAACCGATAAATGAATTCAATAAAGTAGCCAAATACAAAATTAATATTCAGAAGTTGGTTACATTTTTATACACCAATGATGAACTATCAGAAAGACAAAACAATCCCATTTACAATTGCATTAAAAACAAAGATGAAGAGATGAAGGAAAAAGCATTCTCCATTAATGGTTCAGTCTTAATAAATTGTGCTTTACTATAAGCCACTTCAAATTCTTTTATCAAAAGGTAAAATATAAATATAGAAGTAAATAAAATAAACAGAAACACCATTAAAAAGACCATGCAATCAGTTACTATACCATTCTGCCTCTCTTGAGGTATTTATATTTATACAAGTACTTTTTCTCACATACACCTTGATGGGTTTATATAAAATCATACCTGAGGAAGCTGGAAATATTTATAAAGAACAAATCCTGCCCTCTTATTATGGCTTAAAAAAATGGTTGAGGGGGCAGAAATCACCCCTTTATCTGCCACATGGAAGAGAACGTTGTGATGTTAGATATCAAAGTTGGCCCTTACACAGAACAGAACACTTCAAGGAATAAAAAAGAAGGCCATTATGGAGTCAGAACAGACCAAAGTGCAAAGTCCAATGGTCTCAGTGACAAAGAGAAAATTAACTCACCCACTGCCAGCCTGCTGCTCCTTGACTAGAGAACTGTTGTAGGGAGGGAAGGCACATCCTCGAGTGTATGCCTTTGACACACTCCAATCTGAACTTGAGCAGTTTCTGGAGTCAAGGACTGGACCTTTTACATAGCCCTTCCCTTCTTTTTTCTTTCATCAGAATGTCTGACTGTTGCAACCTCTGTAATACAACAAAAGGGGTCTCGAGTTTTTTAAATACAACATAACAGATGAGCCTCATTCCTGAGATACAGAAAAATAAAGTTTTGTCAGCAAGAGGTCCTTTTTTGAAAAACATGTTGCCTTTAGATAGTGGGATATGATCCAGCAGCCTTTCTTTTAATACTTGTGCTCAGTGAATGATCCAGTCCACTTGGCTGCCTCCTATGCTTGTCAGATCTTCAACAGAGAAGGACATGCCCTCCTGGGTTTTGATATGCAATCCAGGAGCTCCAAGTACTTCAATTTCAAGGTTTCAAATTCTTTGAGGAGTCCAAATATAACTGATCACCCTGAGATGAGAGGGCAGGATCCAGGCCTCCACAATGTCCCTGAGTCTTGGCCTAATGCACAGCTTCGGTTCCAGTTATGGTGCCTAGTTGGGACCTGAGGCCAAGGAATTCTTCTACCTGTTCCATTGTGGGTCATATATAGCCAGCAATGCTGGGCTGTGTCTGGAAGCATCTTGGCATGAATAGCTGTACATCTAAAGGTTGGAGGGAATGGGAATCGTGGAGTCTGTGTTTGGTGCATGCTTTCTTTCCAGTGTGCAGCATTAGGAATTAACCTTTTTCCCAAGAGTCCTTTCTAACAGACTTCCTCCATTTAATTAGCAGCCCGCTGTTAGGGCACACTCAAAAAATTCAACAGCCCTCAAGTGGCAATGGGTATAATTTCCATTTCCTTCAAAATGCCAGACAGGTGGGTCAGGCCTGGGCTGTCTGGTTCCTACACTGCCTCTGCACTGTAATAACTCTCCAAGCATAGGGAAAGGGAGAAGAGGAGGGAGGGTGAGGGCACAGAATAAGGGTTTTTCTGGGTTGGCAGGCTACCAACCACAGTGCTAACCAAACTGATCAATCCAATCTTTTGCCTTCAGACAGAATCCTATATCATAAAAGTTACAAAATAGTTAAGGAATCTGTATGATTCTAAAAATCTCTAGGAATGGAGAACCCTTGGCAACCCACAAGGATGGTTTCTCAGAGGATATTCTGATACATGTTCTATCTCAGTAGAAGTTGTAGGTACCCAGATGATATGCTTTCTAACATTTATAGATCTTAATAGCTTCTGTGGCCCACTCAACCCTGTGGTAAAGAAGCAGTCTGACCCGAACATTCCAAAGGGTTAGCAATTTAGGAAAATGAATGCTGGATTGTGTTCAGGATAGGTTTTCTCTGCTTTTCAGCTGTTTCCCACCCATGAGATATCATGTGGGACAGTTTGTGGCATGTCAACTTATTCAATGCTGCTATAAAGAAACTCATTAAACGCTGAAAACCCAACTCATATCTAAAGCTTCTTTATTTCTTTATTTCTTCCAGATGCCACTTCAAATATGAAATCAACAAACTTCTCAGGAAGTCAAACTTCCATTGCCTTTCATCATCAGGAAGTCAGAGCCTATTAAATAATGGAAGCACAGAGAGTTAAAGGAGGCCAAGAAACTAAAACGAACTGCACAGAAATAATATTTTGTGTGTGACTCTGCATGTATGTGTATATATGTGGAATAGGGATCTTTTAGAGGGTTAGAAAGAAGAACCAAGGTTGAAGAGAGAGTTTCCCATGCACAGAACAATGATTGCTGATATTCTGTATCCCATTGATAGTCCTAAAATTTCTCTTATCTACTTTCTCCCCACCCGTTTCTATAAAATGGATATAACTCTTTGATAGGATACAAGTCAGAGGAATGCCAATTACAATTTCAACTTAGCACTAAAAGTATAGAAACATGTTTTACCTGCCTGCTTCTCTAAACTGGTTCCCATCTAAACTCATTTTCCCCTTGGAAAAGGAAGTTTAAAATTCACCTTCCCTATGATGTCATTCAGCTTTTACTTTGGTCAGATGAAGAGATTCTTCTGCATCCAGTTTCCATCTGAGTGTCTTTGATACTCCACAACTTAGGAGCAGCATCCTTCAATCCTTGTCTCTTAAGATACTATATGGGGATAAATAACCCTGTTAACAGAGACAAATAACAACAGAAGAAGAGATAAATTAAGAAGTATGAGGCTGAGATGTAAAAGAAGATGGGGAGTCACTGAGGTAGAAATATGCAACAAGGTGGCAAAAATAACCAAGATTTGTCTTTCAATATTAAATCAGAGAATGCCAACCCCTGAGAGTGATCAAGGAAGCTCAGCAAGGTGAAGGCACCAAAAGTTAGGTTACGAGGGTTTCCCTTGATACTGGAATACAAGATGATAATATGGTGGAATTAGTATTGGTTTTGGTATTAGACAAGCCCAAGTTTGAATACAAGTTCTACCACTTGTCAGGTGTATGTGTGAATCCCATTGCCACTCCTGCTCTATGCTTCTAGAATCCCCATGATAGTGTCAGGATGCTGGAAAGAGAATTGGTTCACAGCAAGTGAGGCCAGTTCCCAGATTTATGTCTTTCTACTGAATGTGATTCACAAGAATAAGAAATTTTGTGAAACTATAAGGAAACTGTAACAGACAGAAGATATAGGGAAAATGGCAAATTCACTGATCCGCTGTCTCTCTCGATTCTACTTTGCCTACTGAATTCTTCATCATGTGTTCGCTGTCTTGATTCTACTTTGCCTACTGAATTCTTCATCATGTGTTGATTTTCCCCTTTGATTTCACGACATCACAATGGTGCCACATTTTCTTTCTCTCTCACTACCTCACAATTTTTCTCTTCCCTTATTTTATACACTCTCTGCTTTTGTGGTGGCCTGCCTTCAAAATGACAACTACATAGTATTCATAATCTCATATAGTTCTTTCCCCTCCCATAGGTCATTCTAGCTGACCTATGTAAATCAATAGAATGTCAGAGACATGGTGTTATGTGACTTCTGAGGCTTGGTCATAAAAGCAGTGAGGCTTCTTTGTTCTCTCATATCACTCATTCTGGGGGAATCTAGCTGACACATTTTAAGTACACTAATGAAGCAACACTATGGCGAGGTCCATGTAGATAGGAACTGAGGCTTCGTTTAAACAACTTATGTGAGTAAGCTATTTTGTAAGTGTATCTGTAGCCTTGATTAAGCCTTCAGATGATGAATACAACCCCAGCCTATAACTTGAATGCAATATCCTAGGCAGAACCATCCACCTAAGCCAGTCCTGGATTTCTGACTCAGAAACTATGTGAGATAATAAAGATATAGTGTTTCAAGCCATTAAATTTGGGGATAATTTGTTACACAGAAATAGAAAACAAATGCAATCTTTCATCATGTTGCAGCCTCTTCCCTACTGATTTTGTAGCCATACCCTACAAATATTCCAAAGTTTGTACATTTATCTCTGGGACAGATTTTTCAGGACTTTTACCATGGCTTCCATTAACGGAACACTTTTCTTTCCCATTTGAATTTAATATTTCACTGAGACCATTTTTTTCCCCTACAAATATACTCACTGTAGAGGCTCTTAAATCCCTGAGACTATATAGCATTAATGCAATGCTATATAGTCTCAGGGATTTTCACATTCAGTATCTACTTCAACTTTTACCATAATTTTGTGGGCTAGGAAGGTAAAAACATTACTTTCATTTTACAGATGAAGACTTTGAGTCCCAATGTATTTAAATACTGACTTGCACAAAGACACAGCTATTTAGTGGTAGAACTAGGTTTGGAAACCTGGTCTTTTACCACTGCCTGTTTAAGATAGGTAAATCAAATATCCAGTGATTCTAGCTTTATAACTAGATATCTAAGCAATTCAATTGACTTAATTGCCACAGATTTTTATAAAGATGGAGTTCTTATAGGTATGCCAATATAAAAAATGAAATGCTACCATTTGTTCTAGTTATCTGCTGCTCTATAAGAGAGCATCACAAGAATATAGTACCTCAAAAGAACAATGCATTATTATCTCTCTTACTTCTAGGGTTTTATGGGCTCAGCTTGGTAGTTCTCACTTGGGATCCATTTTAATGTCGCAGTCATATGTTGGCTAAGGCTGAAATCATTTGAAGACCTTTTCATTCATTTGTCTTCTACATGGGCTAGGATAGCTGGGAGTGCTGGGAGCTGGTCAAGCATCTCTCTTTCTCTCTTTTTTTGTGTGGCTTCTCCATGTGGCTAGCTTTTTCTTCTTTACAGCCTGACAGTCTTAAAGGAATCAAACTTATTATGTCACAACTAAATTCTCTCATTCATTCCAAGAGCAAGTCTTCTAAGAGGCTTATGAAAAAGTTGAAAGTCTTCTTATGATCTAGCCTCAGGAGTCCCAGGATGTAATTTCCACCATATTCTATTGGTTAATCAAGTTACTAAGGCCAGTACAAACTCAAGGGAAGGATAGAAACAGGCTCAACCTCAATGGGGATGATGCATACAGGGAAGGAAGGTAGTTATCTTGGAGGCAAACTATCACAAATCACCTGCTGGATCCTCCTTCATGCAATATACACTCCCCCTCTTCTAAGGCCAAAAAAGTTTTGTCCAATTAAAGAAACAGCCGAAATTCAGGATCTTATCATCTAAGTTGTGTTCAAGTGCAAATAAGCCTCTTTTGGAACAATTCCTTGAGTACATTTTCTTTTGATCTAAAGATCTGTGAAAAGTCATCTGCCCACCCACCTACCCACAACATATAATGGTGAGACATACATCAGATAACTACTGTATCAAGAGGGAAGAAATAAATAGAACATAACAGTCATTGTTTCACAGCAATTTTGAAATTTTGTTGGGCACATGTTGCTAGTCCTTTGGTTGGGGCTCAGTCCTGCTCCCATAAAATAATTATCCATTCTTTCCTCTGGGCTCTTGGTTCCATCCTCTGAATTTTCTTTTCCATAAGAAATGACCTTTGGTTTAAACTGAGAAATCTCCTCGTTTTCTTCTTGTTCATTGAAGATTTTTTCTATACTGTCTCTGTTCCTTCGAGTCCAAGCTGACATAATTCCTTTAAAAAATGTGTGCTCTTCCTATTTATCAAACAGTAACCATTTACTTACACAAAATCCCATAGCTTTTTTTCTTTCTGAGATAGCCAGCCTCTTTTCCCTTTTCTCCATTGTTCTCAAAGTCACAATACTGTGGGATAGTGCTCTTAAGGTCCTTAGATGACTTTTGTCTAGTTTGAACGGTCTACAAGATATTTCCTTCAGATTCTTTTATAGCACATAGAGTCTAAGGTGCATAGATTTAGTATTTTAAGAAGCCCTACTAAGGTCTTAAAATTTTGAGACTTTTACTTTAAAACCGTAATTTATTTATCATGCCCTAGATTTCGTCTCTTCTTTGAGGGCATTTTTAGTTTGAGAAGCATTTTCTGGGAGGGATTTCTTCTCAATTCTGCTTGAAACTAAATGGTTCCTTCTTTAGTTCATCTCCACTCATATTTTATATTAGGCAGCTAAAAAAAAAAGCCAGTTGGCATCTTTTACTTTTCTACATTTCTCTCTGACCAGATCCATAAGCTTATTTGGTACTCTCTCTTTTCCACATTATCACAGGTGACAGCACCATCAAAATTCCCACCATATGTATAGCAAATGCTCCTTTTTCTCTAATCTACAGCAACATTTTCTCCTCTGTCTTTCAAGTACTCATCAATAGTCTCTTTGAAGTCTTTCCAGATTTCACTAACAGAATCTTTGTGAATATTCCAACTTCCACTCAATGCTCAGTCCAAAAGCAAATGCCACATGTTTTAGGTTTATGTTAAAGCAGCACCTCACTTTGAGGTACAAAATTCTGTTCCAGTTATCAATTCTTTGTTCTAGAAAGTATCCCCAAATTTACCTGATTTGAGACTTACTATAAAGCTACAGTAATTAAGACATTGTGATATTGGTGAAAGAACAAACAGATCAATGAAACAGAATAGAAAGCTCAGAACAGACCCATAAAAACTAACTTAGTCAACTAACTTTTGACTAAGGAGCAAAAGCAATATAATGGAGCAAAAGTAGTCTTTCAATAAATGTTACTTGAATAACTGGACATCTACATGCAAAAAAAAATGATTCTAGACATAGACCCTATACCCTTCACAAAAAACTAACTCAAAATGGGTCACAGACATAAATGTAAAACAAACAAAAAACTATAAAACTCTTAGAAGATAACATAGATGAACATTTAGACAATCTCGAATATAGCTATGACTTTTTAGATACAACACCAAAGTCATGATTCTTGAAAGAAATAGTTGATAAGTTAAACTTTATTAAAATTAGAATTTTCTACTTTGCAAAAGACAATGTCAAGAGAATGAGAAGACTCAGAGAAAATATTTGCAAAAGACATATCTAATAAAAGATTGTTATAAGAAATATGCAAAGAACTCTTAAAACTCAAAAATAAAATAAAACTTGGTTTAAAAATATGCTAAAAACCTTAACAGGTACCTCACCAAAAAAGATATACAAATTAGCACATTAAAAGATGTTCAACCTGATATGTCATCAGAGAAATGCAAATTAAAATAAAAAAAAAAACTATGAGATATCACTGCACACTTTTTAGAATGGTCAGAATTTGAAACACTGACAACACCAAATGTTAACAAAAAATGTGAAGCAGCAGGAACTCTCATTCATTGTTGATGGGAATGTAAAATAGTACAGCCACTTTGGAAAACTGCTTGGTGGTTTCACACAAAACTATACATACTCTTACCATAAGATTCAGCAATCAGGTTCCTTGGATTTTACTCAAAGGAACTGAAAAAAATATGTCTACACAAACCTGCAATTAATGTTTATAGCAGCTTTATTCTTAGTGGACAACACTTGGAAGCAACCAAGGTGTCCTTCAGTAGGTGAATGGATAAAATGTAGTACAACCAGATAATAGAATATTATTCAGTGCTAAAGAAAAATGAGCTAACAACCCATGAAAATACATGGAGGAACCTTAAATGTATATTACTAAGTAAAAGAAACAAGTCTGAAAAAGCTACTACTGTGTGATTTCAACTATATGACATTCTAGAAAAGGCAATATGGAGACAGTAAAAAGATCAGTGATTTCCAGGGGTTTGGGAAGGAGAAGAGATGACTAGGCAGATCACAAAGGATTTTTAGTAAAAATGTTATTATAAAGATGAATGATACCATAATCATACATATTGTTATACATTTATCCAAATATTTATCCATTATAGATTTGTCCAAACCCTATAATGTACGATGTCAGCCAAGACTAACTATAATGTAAACTATGGACTTCAGATGACTCTGATGTGTCAATGTCCATTCATCAATTATAACAAATGTACCACTCTGGTAGGGGATGTCAATAGTGGAGGAGGCTGTGTGTGTAGGAGCAGGAGGTATATGGAAAGTCTTTGTACTTTTCTCTCATTTTTGCTGTGAATCTCAAACTGCTTTAAAAAATAAAGCCTTATAAAAACTTATCCCAGAATTTAGTGGCTTAAAACAACAGTATATTATTATCTCCCACGATTCTGAGAGTTAACAGTTTCATCTGAGTAGTTGTCACGTGGTGAACCTCTCATATGGCTGTAGTCAAATGGCAGTTGAAATTAAATTCATCTGAAAGTTTCATCACTCTTATATTTAGCATAGAGGACTGGAATAGCTAGAGGTTTGTTGGGTATCTTCTCCTCTATGCACCTTGTCCACATGGCTCTACTGGGCTTCCTCCAATCATGGCAACCCCAGGGTAGTTGGACTTTTTAAATGGTGGTTGGCCTCCCTCAGAGTTATCATTCTAAGAAGTCCAGACAAATGAACCACACCAGAGGTTTCCACACTTTCTTCGTCCACAGCACTCTTAATGTCTCAGTAAATCTTTACAATGTCCCTAGGCCAAAACAAACAATACAAAATAAAATAAGAAAAAAACCTAATGACTAATTTATTAACTAGTTACATAAAACAAATTGATAAATTTTTATTTCCTAATACTTTAGTAGCTTTTTGAAAAAATATATAAACTAAAAAATTTTTTATTTCATTCTCAAATAAGTGCAGTGAGCACTACCCAACTTCCTGTTCCACAATGATTTTTGTGTAATACTTGTCTTTTTAATTCATATAAACCATCAGAAAACAAGCTTTGCAAAGATATGATATCACCAGAATGCTTGTAACATGCTATTGAAACTGTAAACTATATTGAACAAATAGTTTTCACAGTGTCTGATAGATGTCCATGTATTTCCCTCAGAAATTTAAAATGAATTATGATGTCCCTGTGAGTTTGCTATGACATGCCAAGATGCCTCAGCACAATTTGTGAACCACTGTACCACATGAATCAGACTTTCATTGAATCCTATTTTTAACTTCTTATCCTTACCTACTTATTAGATGGCTAAGCAAAAAAAAATACTATATATTTGGCTTTCCTTTGACCAATGTAAATAAGATATATAAGTAGAACCAAGGAAAAGTTTGGGTCTCTCTCCTGTCCACAGGAGTAATTCTAAAACATGTTAACTATTTATACGCACACAGATATCATTAAATTCTTACATTTTTGAATTGCTATAACCAGGTTGCTGACAGAATGCCTAAATCAATAGTAGATACTCAACACATAATTATAAAACAAACAAACAAACAAACAAACAAACAAATAAATAAATAAATAAATAAGTGCAGACATTTGTGAAGAAAATGGAGGGGAAATTCCCATAGGGATTATTAGTTTGTAACACTTTGCATAGAAATCTCCTCAGCTAAATATCCAAGTTTAATAATTACAATTTCTACTGAACACACACACACGCACACAAAACACTAGAAAACAATTTGACTGAAGGTCTTTACCACTTTATAATGAGGATTGTCTTTCCTCCAATTTCCAATAACGTTTCTCATTTCCATCTGAGACCTCACCAGCGTCACCTTTAATGTCCATATTTCTACCAACAACCTCATCAAGGCAATCTCAGCTTTTTCCCCAACAATCTCTTCAAGGCAATTTTGGCTTTGACTAACAAGTACCTCAAAACTTTTCTATTATCTACCTATCACCCAGTTCCAAAGCCATTTCCACATTTTTAGGTATTTGTTACAGCAGCATCCACTTCTAGTTACCAAAATATGTCTTAGTTTACTAGTGCTGCTATAACAAAATACCACAGACCAGACTTAATTAAGATGTAATAAAGAAGACAGATAGCTTAAACAACAGAAATTTAATTTCTCACAATTCTGGAGACTGGAAGTCCAAAATCAAGGTTCTGTTTCTCCTAAGGCTTCTCAACCTGGCTTGTAGAAACCACTTTTCCTGTGTCTTCACATGGCCTTTTCTCTGTTCATGTCCATCTCTGGTGTCTCTTCTTCTTATAAGGACACCGACCCTATGAGATTAGAGACCCACCTTTATGATCTTATTTAACATTAATTACCTCTTTAAAGGCCCTGTCTTCAAATACAGTCACTTTGAGTGTTAAGGCTTCAACATACAGAATTTAGGGGGAAACGATTCAGTTCATAACAGGAATATATCAGATGGGTGCTCTGTGCAATTTCCTTGAGATTTTCCTTTAGAAGCATAGGCTCTTAATTTTTTATTTTTATACATTGGTTTCTGGGAGTCCTTGATCCCCAGAAATTACATGCAAAAATATTATGTGTATCAACTTATTTGAAGAAAGGGTCTATATTTGTAGTTCTAAACCCTGCATGCATCATGGAAAGAGTTTTTAAAGATGCCAAGGCCCATAGTCAGAGGTTCAGATTTAATTTCTGTTGGGTGAATATCAGTCATGGATAGGTTATAACATTTTCCATTTGATTCTAATCACTAGTCTAAAACCTTTCTACTTAAATTGTGATATGAAGACTAGTAGCATCCGCATTACCTGAAAATTTATTAGAAATGCTGAATCTCAGTCCACAACTAGGCCTACAGAACCTACAGAATCTGCATTTTAGTAAGGTCTTCAGGTAATCCGTATGGTATTTCCATTAAAGTTTGAGAAACACTTGTTTATGGTTTCCTCAAATTATGAAAGTGGACTGTAACCACAAAATTTTCAAAACCACTGAAGACATTTTTTTCAATATGTAATTTTAGGAGAGCTTGCATAGTTCTTGTTCTTTTCTTTGTTATTGGCTCTACACTATTTTAGAGACAAGATAATGTCAGGGCCAGTTGTAAGAAATAATCCATGAAGTAACAGCATTGTGAATTATATCCAGGCTCAACCCACAGATGACCTATTATTCATCATTACAACTATTATGGATAATTGCTCAACAATCAACTACAATTGGTCTACACAGCATTTACCTTAAAAGACCCAAATAGCTCTTAATAAAGAAGACAGTAGCTGGGTTGTGTTAATATTGAAAAAAAGTAAAATGAGAGAAAGCTCTAGGGGAAGAAAAATAGAAGAAAATGGAAATAAATAAGGGAGTGAAAGAGAGACATGGTATTTCACTTTCCTGAATATTAGAATCTCAATTCTAATACCTAAGACTTTCAGTTCATAATCCTTGATCTCCAACAAAGCATCTCTCATTATTCCTATGGTTATTTTGAATAAATAAGGATGGGATTGGATAGAAATGAGTAAAAGGAACAACAAACAACTCCTGTGAAGAGGATTTATTACCATATAAAATTTCTGGATAAATTATTGGCTGAATTTCACTGGATATACCACTCTGTAATGATAACAATAAGAATCATTTTCTGCCTTTTTAGAAATCAATTTCAAAGGTCAATCTATCTAGCAAGCCACCAAATGTGGGCATGTATTTTTAAACTAAATAAAATTTTTCTCTGACACTACAGGAAGAGTAGTTTTAGTTGAGTTTTATATATTTGCAGAAGCCAAGAAACATTTACTCTTCCATGTTACCTTCTGCACCCAGTCACGCTTTCTGAGGTTACTCATCTATTTTCACTATCTATAAATCTACCATCCTCATTACAAGGTATAGATATTAGTCCTAGACTAGCAGTGGAAGGTCCTTGGAATTTAGTTTGAACCTAGTCCCTGTCTTTTAAGCTTGTAATCAAGTAGAAATAGAGGATGGGCTGGAAATGATAGTGAATAAATAAATAAACAGCTTTAACAGCCAAATATGTAGACAATACAATCCTATGAATATCAAAAAGACTTCCTTTCATTGTGAAATTACAAAATATCAATATTAGGTTTTCATTTTAGGGATGTTCATCTCTGACCACCAACACAGTAAACACTAATTTTTAAATTAAGTATGCCTTTTTATGAGATAATATAAAATATTTGGAATTATTCACTACCATCAGTGTTTTAACAAAAATAATATATAGTAATTCAACAATAATTTATTGAGTGTGTAACATGAGCCAATAATTATTTGAATCTTCTGTTTATATTTTATCTGTTTACATTCCTTTATTTTCTAACTTTCTGTGATCTTATTTATATTTAAGATATATCTCATACTAACACATATCTAGTCTGACAATTTTAGTATTTCACTTGGAATATTTAGCCCATTAACATTGAATGTAATTATTGAAAAATAGAAATTATTATCTACTAGGTTATTGTTTATTCCTTTTTGACTGATCTGTTTATGTTCTTTTTCTCTCCTTTCTTGCCTTTTTCTTTGCAATTAATACTTGATTATTTGATTAATAATTCGTTTATTATTTCACCTCCTCCCTCTATTATCCTATTAGTTATACTTCTTTTGGAAGTAATCTGAGAGATTACAATATACTTCTTTATTTAAATTCTAATAGAACATATTAGTTCTAGCACTTCTCTTTAATACTAGAACCTGAGTATATTTTAAATCTATCTCTTCTCCAAAATTTAGTGTTTTCAATTGACATGCATTTTAATTCTACATTTATTTTAAACCCCTCAAGACAAGGCATTATTATTATTGTTTTGTATAGGTGCCATTTACTTATATTTATCTACATATTAACACTTTCTATATTGAGTGTGTAATATGAGCCAATAATTATTTGAATCTTCATTCTTGTATTTACTTGCTTACATCTGGATATATTTTGTGTGTAATATGAGTGTAATATAATTGTATTTACTTGCTTACATCTGGATATATTTCTCTTCTGTATAAAAAATATCCTTTTAGTCATTGTTTAAGTTCTCATTACTAATAACTAATTCTCTCAGATTTTGTTTGTTTGCCAATATCTTTATTTAATTTTTAAAAAATAATTTTCTAGATTTTTTATTTCAGTTGACAGGGTTATTTAGAGATTTGTTTGTTACTTCAGCATATTAAAGATGTTCTATTGTTTTCTGTCTTCCATTGTTTCTGTTCAAAATCAGCTCTTAGTCTTCTTGTTGCTCCTTTAAAGGTAACGTGTATTTTTCTTTGGTTTTAAGATTTTTCATTTTGTTTTTAATTTTTTGTGCTCTTACTATCATGAACCTAGGTTTCTTTATATTTATCCTGCTTGGAGTTCATAGATTCTTGAAGTTTTGGTTTGCTGCTTTTCATCAGTTTGGAAAAAATTTTATTTAAATATGTTTCTAATCCATTCTACTCTTTTCTACTTGTGGAACTACAATTATATTATTTTAGATTCACTGTGGTCAGTATGTTCCTTAATCTCTTTTCTGTATTTTTATATATTTTCTCTTCTATGGTTTTAGTTAATATTTCCTATTGACCTCTATCTTCTCCTCTGCTAGGTCAATCTAATGTTAAACTTATCTATTGGATTCTTAATTTCAGCAATTGTAATTTTTAGCTCTAGAAATTACATTTGATTTTTAAGTTATTTTTTATTATAGCTTCTTATTTTAAAATAGTTTAAGATTCACAAGAAGTTGCAAGAATAATACATAGTTCATATATACCTGATAACAATATTTTATATTACCAAATACATTATCAAAACTGGACAATGATGCTGGTACAATACTATTAATTAACAATAAAGTAAAGAAGATTGTGTGTATGTTTTTCTGTGATGTTTTTTACATGTGTAGATTTGAGTAACTATCACCATACTATGTGATTTTTTAAAACTAAATTCTAACATCTCTTTTGAAATTTGTTTTTGTCCCTCATTTTTCTTTATTTTCTTGAACATTTTAATTACAATTTTTCTGAAGTTCTTGTCTGATAAAATCCTAGAGATGATTTAAGTACTGAAATTGGCTTGTCTGGTTTTCTTTCCCCTTCTTGGTTTTCAGTTGTTTCTGGGCATGCCTGATAATATTTTACTGATTGTGTAATACCAAAACTAATAAATTGTAGCAGTTCTAAATGATGTTATATTTTTCTTGAAAGAGTTTTACCCTTTCTTCTGCTAGGCAGAATGTGGAGCAGGTACCTTAACACATTTCTTTAAGGAGGGATTACAGCTTTGCTCAGGCTCTATCTACCTCTGCCTAGGGTTTTCATCATGTATTATTTAACCTAATGTATCCTGAACTCTAATTCTTGCCTACTTCATATTACAGGATAATTAAGGTCTATGTACTGTTTTGCAAAGGCTTTCTGGTAAGGTACCAATGGTCCTGAAATCTAAGATTTTGACAAGTGTTTTCAGCAAAAACTGGCCAAGTTTTAGGCTTAATTTTCCAGTCTTCCCTTTTGATATATGCCCCTCAAATCTCTAACTTTTGTGTCTCCCGCCCCAGAAAACTGCCAAATGCTTTGCTTATTTCTGCACATCTTAGCTGTGGTCCTCTGCCATAGATCTTCATCTGAATTTTCAATCCCTAGTTTTAAGCCCAGAATCAGCAAATACCCCAAATGAAGAAAAAGCTGAAAAATGTTGAATCACATCCTTGAGGTTTCTCCTTCTGGGGTATTTTGGATGCCTCAGTATATTCCTGACATCTTCAGATAGATGTTTTTTTTACTTGACATTTTTAGTTGAAAGAGCATTATTCTGCCACGATCTAATCTATCAGCCAGAATCTGCAAATCCAGAACTTCCAGGCTCTAGATCTTACATTTTGATGGGTGTTGGAAGAGAAAGGCATATAATAAACAACAAACAAAAAATAAATAAGATAATTTCAGAGGATGATACATGCTATGATAGAAATAAAATGTGAAAATTCTGAAGCAGCAAACTGTCTTACACCTTATATCTGATGAAAGTACCTCGAGAAAGCTTATAAAGTATCTTGGCTTATTGTTATGGACTCAATGTTTATGTCCCCCTAAATTCACATGTTGAAATCTAACCCCCAACATGATAGTGTTGGAGGTAGGGTGTTTGGGAGGTAATCAGGTCATAAGTGGGATTAGTGGCCTTATCAAAGAGACCCCAGAGAACTTCACTCCTTCCACCATGTGAGGACATGGTGAGATTACAGCTGTCTATGAATCAGGAAGTAGGCTATCACCAGACATTGAATCTACTGGCACCTTGATCTTGGACTTCTAAGCCTCTAGAACTATGAGAAATAAATTAAATTTCTGTTGTTTATAAGCCACACAATTTTGGTATTATGTTATAACACCCCAAATTTACTGAGATACTTATCTTATTAAAACTCACTGAAGAAAAGCTCTTATTATCCCCATTTTATACATAAGAACATTCTAATCTTTGGTACACAATTGTTCTTCACTCCACAGTAGTCAGACCAGTCTGAGAAATCCTCAGGTCATAAGAGAGCAGGGAAGAGGCACTAAGTCCGACCCATAATCATTAGAGATTATACATCTCAGCACAAAGCTCCCTCACTAAAAGAGAGAAAATCTTCCAAGACTTTTCCATTATATACATTTAGTTCCTGTTAGAAAAGAGGCCACTGGAGGGCATTTTGGTAAATGGAGCTTCCTAGGTCTGCCTTTAGCAATTGAGGGAGCCATTCATTCTGAAGCCTGCTTAGCTGCCATAACTCACGGGTCTCCCTAATTCAGATAGGTTGGTGATGCTGGACCCTGGAAATAAGCTTTCCCCACCACTGCGCTTTACTCAGATCTCAGCTTTACATCATTTCCGAAGCATTAAGCAGCCTGAAACTGAGAATCTTGCCGCTGGGTGACATCTGTAACATCTGACATCATTTAGAAGACACTGCAAGGGTAAAAGAGCACTTTTTTGATCAGGGACATAAATAATTCTGAGGAAGAAATTAAGTTAAAAGGTTTTTCTTCCCCTAAATGGATTTGCAGGATTTGGCTTCCCAGCCAGGCTTCTGAGAAGAGATCTATTTCAGGGAGCCCAGAGGTAACTTTGAGCAGTTAATACTTGAGTCATGAGGACCTATGCAGAGGAAGGGACACAAAGAGAACTCCCAGTTGTCAAGATGCACTGTTAACCCCTAAAGAAGGGGAGATGCAGGGTGTAACTTAGTTATACTTCTGGATGACCTTAGTGTTAATAGCAAATGGGAAGGAGACACATGTTGAGTGTCCGTTCAGGATGGAAAGACTCTTAATCTCCAGAAATGTTCGTCAAGATCTTGAGAAGCTTCATACAACCATCTCTTGCCAAGAAACTCACAGATGTTCTTCTCCATATTATCCCCACTTGGCAGGCTTAAGAAAGACTGTATTTGTTTTTCCAAGCTCAGCATCCATGCTGGAAAAAGTAAAAAGAATTAAGAGTCTCAGCTTCTTTCTGAAACTTACTAAAACTGCTACTAGACCTTTGGCGATAACAAGAATTCCCATCCCATCTCACCTCTGGCTCTTAGCACAAAGAAGTTTTGAGAGTAGGCATTTCATGGAAACCTTCCAAGAACTGTTATGTCTGCCATCTCAGGTATGGCATCTGAGGATACCTGGATTTAGGGATTGTAATAGGGACTGCATATGAGCAACAGAACCTAACCTCTTACCCCATACCCACAAACCAATCTCAGCTATATGAATTGAGCAGAAGCTGTAACACAGTGGGAATTAAGAAAGAACAGCAAGACATTCCAACAATTTTTATTCCATAATCATCTCAGCATAAACAGCATGTGAACTAGTCTGAGAATTAGAATTCTTGAATGCTGATATTATTTCCAGAATGCTAGGCCTTAAGATTTAGGGATCAACTAGTGATTACTTATTTTACAGATGAGGATGCTGTTTCTTCAGATCACACAGCTAATTAACAACAAGGGCATAAATTCTCTAAAGACTTGTAGCACAATAATTTAATCTTCACAGTACCTCCAATGCCTAGCAAGAACAAGCACGCAGTAGATACCTACTATTAGTAATCCAGAATTTTGTTAAGTTCCATGTGGTATATACAGAGATGGATACAATACAGTCCCAGCCAGTGAGGAACACACCACCTAGTGGGGAACATAGGCACATAACAGGAAAAAAAAAAGCAATGTTGTTTATGCTTTCATAAATAAGGTCCTCAGCAGAGAATACAGGGGAAATAACAAATAATGTTGCCTATGGCCTTCCACAAACCAAGTACCTAATATACCACAATAGGTATTAAGAATAAAATAATGGTGAATGAGATGCAGACCCTGCCCTAAAAGAGCTTACTATCTAGTGCAAAACAATATGCAGAGATAATTTCAATACATTGTAATAAATAGAGACATGAGTAAGTATAGGGCACTTTGGAAATACCCAGCCTGGGGGTATGTAGGAAAAGATTTCCAGTGGATGTGACATGTAAGTTTAAATGAACAGTGAGTAGAATTTAGCGAAGTAAAGTTGAGAGGGAAATGAGGATGGGCCAAAAGACATTTTATGAAGTAGGGGATGCATGGTTAAAGCTTGATATATTTATGATGAAACACAAACTTTCAAAGGAAAAGAAAGTAATATATTTTCAAGAGGAAAAAGTCTCTGACTGCAAGCCAAACTTTATCCATTAGATGCTAAGTAGTTGGTCCAATCTTGAGTACAGTCGGAGCCCACTGAAAATTTTTAAATGAGGGAGTAAAATAATTAAGCTTTGTTTAGATCCTCGAACTATGGATTTAAAAAGTGCAAATAAGACAAAACTGTAGGCAACATTTCCTATTATGGGATTGCTGGAATAATTTTGATGAAAAAATAATAACATATATAAACTTCATAACAATCACCTGAATTTTTAAGTTTCCAATTCTGCAATTAAAAATTTGACCCAAAATGACCTTCATCTGAAATAATGTTGTAGAAGCAAAGATGCAAAAATAGTAAGGGATATTAAGTAGATATGACTGGAAGAATCTGATTATTGATTAAATGTAGGGAAGAAAGAATAAGAAAGAGATAAAGGACTCCCAGGTTTGTGACTTAAGCAGCTGAGTTGTGCCATTTATGGGTTCTGAAGTAGAAAAAGAGGAGCGAAGTGGGAGGGGGTGGAGAAGATTAATAATTGGGTCGAGAGGTTACATTGAAATTTTTCAAAAAGAGAAGAAAACAAGAAAATAACTATAAAACCATGTTTCATGTGAGTCTCATATGATATAATGGCTAAAATCTCTTATTCTCCTTTGGCACACACGTGAAGAAAGAAAAAGACAGGAGCGGGGGGGAGAGAGAGAGAGAGGGAGAGAGAGAGAGGGAGAGAAGGGAAAAGGGAAGGAAAGGGAAGGGAAAGGAAGGGAAAGGAAGGGAAAGGAAGGGGTTTATTATCTTCAGGATTAGAATGGAGACTGGGACCAATTAAGTTCATTACTGAAGTAATCACCCTGGGAAATATCTGGCAACTATTTCTTGAGAACGAGGTTCTCCTTGTTCTACTGAAGACATAAATGATGAAGGCAAAGGATGAATTGGGGGTGGAAAACAATTAGAAAAGATGCATACACACAGAGGACATTCCTACTGTTATAATTGTTCTAGGAGGAACTTTCTGCAGATTCATTCCCAATGGCTTTTGATGTAAAGTAAAGAAAGAAAAGAGTGGAGGAGAGTCTGGCAAATCCGATAAAGATGGATGGAAGGGATTGAGACAAAAGCACCTGCCGGCACTGTGTCAACTCCAACTCACCAGCTCAAAAACAAACTCATTAATTATCTGCCAGCCTGGGCTGAAATAGCCCCAGTGTAAACATTCCCACACACCCAGCTCTCAGTGAGACAAACAGCCCTGAGGTACACACACCATGGGCTCTTGCTACTAATGGAATGCATAACCAGCTCTGCTGTGGCCTGGAACAATTTTCCCCAAAGGACACAGACTCCAGACAGCACAGCTTCACCCAGAACTCTCATTATTTCACATTTTGTGTAGGGTTGTCAGACAAATATCCTTGACTTTCTTCTCAAGTACTTCATTTTCTGCATTCTTTCCATGCGAGATCTTCAGGCAGAGAAAAGATATTAACTTTCATCACCCATAGACATACACACACACACACACACACATACACACACACACGCACAGAGTGGGGGGAGGGCAGGGGAGAGAGAGAGACTTTGCTTGTCTTGTTGATGCTCTCCAACACTATTAGATTATGAGCTCACAAAAGTCACAGGCTAACTTGGCCTATAATCAGAAAGTAAATTCAATATTTCACCCAAATTTAGTCATCTCCCTGTGCTCAGAGTCTCAGAGCATGGCCCTATTTTACTCCTGGTAGTTCACAATATGTACTCTTCCTCATCCTCTGCTCTCACTCTCTTGTCTTTGACTCCCCTCTCCAAACAACCAGTATGGTCTCTGTATTCTAGATCTACCTCTGCAGTCACATTTTCTCCACCCCTGGTGGTCCAACTCTGGCTTTTACCTTTGCCATATTTGTCCCAGATTTCTGCAGCAGACCTCTCAGAGCCAACCTGTCCCCTCCAAGATATTCTCTAAAGTATAGTCAGAAATGTCATTCTAAAACACAAAGATACAATTTCCACTTTATTTTTCTAAATTCTTCTGTATTTCTCCATTGACACCAATTAAGTAGAAATTCTTTAACAGGACTTATATGATCCTTCATAATCTATTTTTTTTTTCTTTAGCATCAACCTAATTGATCTTCTCCCACATTGTGTTCTATGCTCTACCCAGGATAAATTTCTTTCAATTCCCCAAAAGCACCCAATCTCGCTTCCCTTGAGGCTTCCAAAGACTGTCTTCATTCTCTTAGCTGAGGTCATTCTTTTTCATTTTTACTTGGCAAATATTCACCCATCCTTCCTCTTTGAGCATACGTTTCACTTCTTTCCAGAAGCTTTCTCTGATTGAAAATTTGAAAGTCTTACACCTTACATAAAGTATGCTTGGATCTTTACCCTAACAAATTGTTTAATTGCCAATTTTTCTCCTCTATTTCATACCAGACTGTAAGTCTTTTGACTTTACAGGGGACAGGTTGGCTCTGAGAGGTCTGCTGCAGGGGTATAGTCTACCATGGTTACAGTGTAGTGTCAGCCCCGCTCACAGTAGCTGGAATACAGTAGACCCTTAATAAGTATTTATTGAGTAAATGAATGAATGGGGGTGGTAATTAAGAAGAAAACAAGTTAAGCTAATATGGTTGCAAGAAAGGGAACCCACATCAAGCCAATTTAAGCAAAAGAGAATTCTAAGGTAGGGTGTTGGGTACTCAGGTGGAAAATGTACAAAAACCAAGGCATCTCTAGATGTCTAAGAAGCAAGGATTAGGAGTAGTCATACAACAAAAACAGGCAGATTAGATGAATGAACACAATCATTTTTAATCTCTTTTTTACTCAGTTTAAGAGTCACTCAAGAGAGGGAATAAAAAATGAGCCTTTATGTCATGTGCATCAATTTTGTTAGAGGACAGCAGAGCAACTGTTTGAAAGCTCACATGGACTATTTGCAATGGAGAAAAAGGAAATTACAGTGCTCTAAGGAAAGAGGGTGGATGTTAGAAGCCAAAACTAACAAATGCCCATGAACTTGCAATTCAGAGCTCTCCTTAATAATGCTTTATAGCCCAGAGTTATTGGCTCTTAGATTCAGGGTTGAGGTTTTGGGTGGGTAGAGAGAGAGAAAAGGCCAATATGACACCAGGATTGATCCTTAAAGAATGGTAAACTCATTTCTCCCATGGGACATAATGCTGATTCTCTGTACAAAAGTCACTTACAGTTACACCATGTAAGAGACATTGGTAGGAGCTTAGAAACACAGAGAATAACAATAATAATTGACAATTCACCAAAAGATGAATTGTAGAATAATCTTTTAAATATCAAAAAAGTCTTAAGAAGTGACTTAGTTACTGTCTTTATTAAAGATTAAGATTATACAAATAACTTTCTTTTCTTTTTTTAAAGAGTAGGTTTAAGTAAAGTGCATTGAAAACAGGGACTATTTCTTATACTTTTAGACATATTCTTGTGTCTTGTGCTGCATGCAACAGAGAGTAGTAATCAGAAAAGTGCAATTTAAAGTCAGAGAAATCAGGGCTTTGCCACTTACTGACCATGAGAACTGGAATAAGTAATTTTTTGAAGTCTCAGTTTCTCTTATATGTACACCAAATCTAGTAGTATTTTATATAATTGTTGTTTGGTTTTAACAGGATCCTGTATGTAAAACATTGAGGTTTTCTGGTGTATAAATAAGTACTCAATAAATGATAACCAAGATTCAGCAAATATTTAATTTCAATGATGATTTCCTTAATACAAAAGTTATTAAGCAATAAAATATTTTTTCACAAAGATACTACAAAAATTTTCCTTTTTCTGGTTTTGAATTAAAAAAAAAAAAGAGTTCAGACCTTCCTGGTGTGAACTGAAGTCCTTCCTGAAGACAAGAGCAGGAGCTAAATGGCATCTTTTGTTCTTTCCCCTCCTCTTGTTGCACCCACTCATCCTTGGAAAACCAGTTTCCAGCCTGCTACCTGAAACATCTCTTATCCTTTTTAGAAAAGAAATTAGACATCTTAGCAACATTTGGAAGCTGCTTCAGATAGGAGGCTTTTGCCAGACCCCACTATCTTTTTCTGCTTTACTTACTCTGGTCTCCAAAAATATGCTTGCTGTTCTTCAGTTTCATGTATCTATTGGGAAGAATAAAACAAATACATATGACCTGTGAAAATGGAAGGAAATTGAAACAAAAGGCAAGTAAAGTAACGAGGTAATGGACAGAGATCAAAATTCTTGTTAAGTCTCACACGTTTTGACAGAATCCATCATTTGCTGACTTAGCAGAAGATTTATCCAACATTCTAAGCCCAAATTTTTTGAATCTCAGAGAGCTTCCAGATAAGCAACTACAGCACTATTTGCACAACCATTGCTCAGCATACTGTAAGCACTCCTTAGCACCTCCTCACTACATTTTCAAAGGGTTTCTCAGATTTTGATTTCGATGGTATTAGTACCATCATTATCATCACCCCGAAGTTTTACCCTGTCAGTCAAGATTCCCTATTAGGTCCTTGCCCTCGACAACCCCCACTTCATCTTCTATAGAGACTGACACCCTTGAGAGAAGTTTATAACTTTACTCTCTGAGAAAATAATAAGTCAGTGTCTGAGATGATCTAGCTATTTGTGCAGAGTGAGAAGAGGACAAAGGGGGACTAAGGGAAAGGTAGATGCTGTCTACAGCAGTCAAATACAATAATAGAAGGCTCGAGAAACGCCGATTGAATGAGACAATGTGGAAGATCGTCAACAGTTAGTGAGGAGCTAGAGAGGGAATGAAAATGCAGCAAGACAAACAAACCACTGACCCCTCAGTAAGGAGCAGATGATCAATTGACGCTAGTTGGAGAAATAGATAATTCATCACAAATGCCACATGAACTTGAAAGACAAGGAGATCCAACAGGCAATTTAAGGAATATTAGTTTCAAGTTTCTAAAATTATTCACTAATAACTCTATGATGAGCTATATTCATGTTATTTTATATTAATATGACTGTAAACAAGCTGTTTTACCTGCTGCAATATAGTCCTCCATTTTTGGTAAACTTCTCCTTAGTCATCAAGAACCAGCTTAAATTTCAACTTATCTGTGAAGCATCCCAAAGAATTTTAAAGACTGCCCACATCTGTAATTTTTTGTTTACCACTCTTTATTCCTATCTCACATTGCTTGCCCATGTCTATCACACCTTCACTAAACTGTGATTTCTCTGAAAATAGGTGTAGGTTTTACCTATGGTTGTAGTCCTATCACATACCATAAAATCTGTCTCAATAAATGTTTATTGAATGCAAGAATAAATATATTGACAAGACATGTCTAAATTATCATTAACCAAAGTTATTTTTTTAAAAAGCTACAAAAGAGTGCACCCCACTTCCCTCCTTCAAAGCCAAATGGACTTCCAGCTCTCCTAACAGAAGCAACCTCCATTCACACACACTTTAATGTCCCTTTCTTGGATCAGTTATTTTCTATGTTTAATAACAAAACTAGGAAATCTAAACTTTGGAATCAGTTCAAATCCCATGCTCATCTTGGGCCAGAAATACTAGAGTGTTGTGGTTTTATATCCTTTTCTCAAGTGAAAATATTTTCATTTGGCAACTGTAATTTTCTCAATAGATTTAACTTAAAAACCCAGGAAACCCTATTTTTTAACAGAAAGTCCACCAGCAACAGAATCAATTGAGATATTTATAAAAATGGTCCTTGTTACCACCCAAGACCTAAGTAATTTCTGAGGTAAAGCCCAGGACTCGCCTTCTTAACAAGTTCCTCAAGAGGTTCTAATGAATACCAAGTTTGAGGATCATTGCCCTAAGGACAGAAGACTGAGAAACAAGTGAGGAGGATAAGAATGTAGGGAGGAAGGTAAAAGGGGGGAGGAAGGGTAAGAAAGTTCAGTGAAAGGAGAAAAAAAACACTTGCTGCATGCCAGATACTGCGCAAGAAATTGCAACTGTTTAAGATATACTTAAAAAGATGTTAGTACTTTGAAAGTAAAAGTAAAAAATATATTAACCAAAACATTGATTGGGTAAATTCTAAAAAAATAATAACATTTGGTAGTTATAATAATATAAAAATAGATTTTATAACAAAAAGCATCAAGATTATAAACTTCGTAAGGGCAGTAATTGCTGATATTCGGGAGAGTGACTGATGATATATAAAAGACACTGAATAAATACAGAAAGAATAGAGGGAAAAAAGAAGGAGGGTGGGAGCTAGCCAAGCTTGGATTCAAGCAAACTAAAAGTTTGGCTCCAAAGTCTATCCTCATTTAATTGATAAACCAAAAATCCTCTTTAAATATAATGTTCTATGATAATCAGTAATAGGAGAAACACAGACACAAAATCATAAGACCTAGGTATAAGTTCTGGCTCTACCTACAAGCCATATCACTTTAGATAAGTCACTTAAATCCCTGGGCCCTGGTTTTTCCATGAGTTGGTTTAAACTGAGAAAGAATATAGACATAACACAGCACTGTTTCAATGACTAGTACCCTTTCTGTGTTCCATAATGTTAATAAATGTGTGCAGACACTTTAAACAATATATTTCTTTACATATGTATTGTACTTTATAGATGCAAAATATTTTAAATATAATATAGCTAACATTTATTGAATGATAATTGTGTTAATAACTATACAACATGTTTTAAATGTATATTTTTGTCACTGCTATAACAATACTACAGGGGAGATTCTATCACTATCTCCTATTTTACAAGCAAGAAACCTGAAACATAGAAAGGTTAAAAAAATTCCCCTAAGCTTACACAGCTAATAAGTGACAGACTGGAGTCTGAAACAAGGCAATTTGATTCGAGAGCCTGTACCCTTAATCACAATGCCGTAAGAAATGGATTTCACAATTAGAAACTCTTCCTCTTCTATGAATCAGAAAACTATTTTCAACGATTAGTTCCAACTTTGGCATTTTCTGTTGATTGACTTGGAATAACTTCTTTGTGAACCAATCATCTTACTGCTTGACCAGTTCATGACATGGTTTTTACTATCATCTCCTTACTCAAAACTAGATGTTACAAATGCAGAATCTATACTATGTGATGTGGGGGCAGTAAGTTCCCTCAGTTTCACATGCTCTTCTAGGTACTGATTCATTTCTATTTTTTGCTTCACATATCCTTATACCCATATCCTTACCTCCTAATGATTCCTTGTGGTTCCTACACTTTAAATTCCATAGGCATTTTTTTTTTATCTATCTTTCAAAATCTTTGTGCAGCATTTGATAGTATTGGCAACTCCATTTAAAAATTCTATCCTCTCCTGACTTCTATTACCTTATTCTCCACCTTTGTTCTCTAGTGGCTAGGTTTTAGTGTACTTTATGAACTTCCCTTCATCTGCTTGTCTATTAAATACCCATGTTCTCCTGAATCTCCCACTAAACATGATCTCCCTGGACTATCTCATCTACTTTTATAGTTTCAACTGCTCGTATTTTCCAAATGTCTCCGGAAGATCTCTCTTCTGAGCTCTAGGTCAATGTGTTTCCTGGTCATCTTTACTTGGAAGATGCCCAGGCTCCTCATATTCAACAAATCCAAGAAAATATCTATGCTTTTCATTTCCCAAATTCTTACCCCTCTGAGTTCACCATACCAGTGACCTGGAAATCATTCTTTCTGTCCCTCATATTCTCCTGTACACAACCCAGGTTTTAGTCTTGTCAATTCTGCTTTCTTAATGTCTAAACTTAGCCTCCTCTTCTCCACTTGCTCAGCCACTGTCTCATCAAACCTAAAATGGTCTTGCCCTTTTCCCAATGCATTTTCATGATTTTTTCTAAAATGTAAATATAGTTAGATCTTCTACTATGTAAATGTTTTCACTGTACTCCATTGCTTTTGGATAATGTTTAACCTCCTACTTAGCACAACATTCTAGGCTAGGAAGTTCATAATTAGGCCCCTACCTACTCTCCCCAACCTCTCACCACTCCCCTTTGTCATTCAGAATCCCAGGTAATCAAATAAAACTACTTGCAATGCACCATTCTCTTTTATGAACCTTTAAAAAATGCTCTCTCAACTTAAATTGCACTGACCACCCACACTTCTCCATTTTGCTCATTTGTTTCTTATTTCAAGTCCTAAGCCAAGCTTTGCCTCTTCCAGGAAGCTTCCTCTAACTCCTTTCACCATTCCAGAGAAGGTTATAAGACCCTTCTCTTTATTTTATATAATATGATTTCTTCTCTGTATAATAGTCTGTATAATGGCCTTTGTCTCATACTAGACTGTGAGGTCCTTGAGAGATCAGTTTAGAAATTATTTTTTCTCTACATATTACCAACATTTAGCAGAGTGCCTGGTACATAGAAGGCTTTCAATATGGAATTACTAAATGAATGAATGAAGAAATGAATGAGAAAATGACATAACAAAGAGAAGCATTTAGGTACAGTTCCCAAAGCAAGAAATACTGTGCCTGGCACCCAGATTTCTACATCATCTACAGTTGCTAGTATAGCACAATGCTGAGCTATTTACTTTCCCCTAAAAATATAAACTCTCTCCAAAGCTGTGTTTGTGCAAAGGCTGCAATGAAAGAAGCTCTTGTTTAAATAGAAAGGTCTCTGGCAATTAGCAAACATGGGACAAATCCAAGATCCATTAACTTTCCTGGGGCTTTCGTGTTTGCAGTTAGATGTATGGAAAAGCTTGTGCAGAATAAGATTCTTTTCTTTGCAGGAAAAAGTGTTACTTAATAGCAATGCCTCTCATCATCAAGGCTATAATCTAGAAATTAGAGTTTTGATTTATCTAAAAAAAAATTCCTAGAGGGCCGGGTCAAGAGTGGGGTAGGGGTCCTTTGAGTTTTAATTCACTCTTAAAAGAAGGTGGGTTTTGTTTCGTTTTGTTTTGTTTAATTTTTCCAGTAGGAACAAGAGACAAAGATCCAGGTTTGCAGAGAAGCTATTTCAGGATCTAATACAGCTTTCACTGACAGGACTGAGGGGCAAAAATTATGTAACATAAGGAGTACAGGTTGTTTTTGGGATCTGTATGCATGTGTCCACAAATGAAGTTGTGTATGTAAAAATACACATACCTCAACGTTGGGTGTCTTTACCGGGTGAAAGAGAATCAACTATGGGTGTCCCAACATCCTGACATCTCACAATTTGCTGCAACATATGAAACAGGGTGTCTGTTCACTGCCCTGGGCCTCCCTATCTCTCCTTAAAGTCAGGAGTTAGATCAAGTGATTTTCAAGGACTATTTCAGTTCTAACTCTCTGTAACTGTTCTAAAACTTAGTTACTTTAATATTATATCTTTATGCTAGAAAGTAAACCAAGAAAAACATATGATAATCATCATGGTAAAATTTAAAAATAAAACTTGGGAGGACTTGGATTCGAATGGTATCTTTATCACTTAATATCTGAGTGATCTTTAGCTAATTGCTTAACTTCCCTGAGCCCTCAGCTTTAAAGTAAAATTAAACTTAACCTACTTTAAAGGGTTTTTTGTCAATAAGCTCGAGCAATATCTTATTTTTCTCTGTATCTATAGTGCCCAAGTGACTGAATGAGTGAATAAAAGAGGCATTTATAATCGAACACATCTTTATTTTGGTAGAGTTAAATAATAGCCGACAGATCCAGACAGAAATGTGCCTAAATGGTCATCATGCATCCCCCTGAGGGCTGCCTAGAAATCACTTCTATTTTAAACAAGTCTCTGTGGAGTGAACTCCCCACACTGCCATCTGTGTGACTTTGCATCTGGGGCTTTCAATGGGCCTCTCTTTTGAAGGCAAATCCCCTGGGCCAACTCTTGGATCTGCAGACCTCCTAGGGCAGTAGGGAAGCAACCAGGGAGAATTTGCAGAAGAGAAGGAATACCTGTAAGAGGTAGATGTGAGGAGCCAGGACAGCGAGGAGGGCATCAATCACCTCACCAGACGGACAAAACCCCTCATTTGTTCTCATCTGCTCCCCTCCAAGAGCTAGCAATCTGTCAAGCACCAGCTTCATTTGTACGTGAGGGTCATTAATTTGAATTAATAGCACTGCACTGCTCTGGGCTTTGTTTTGCTTTGTTTCCCTCTGGTAGACTCTGCAGACTTCTTTGTTGCCTGGTCTTCTGAGTAGAGAGACACTGTAAACAAGTATCCAATTAGCCAGAAAAACAGAATTTGCCTGGATTCCTGCTCCAGCCAGAAGGCATCTTCCTCTAAAGCCCAAAGACTACATATTATACAATCTGGTTGTTATTCAATTTACCCCTATGAATGCACTCTTGTTAACACCTCCTAACCCTACAGCCATAATCCTTACTCCCTAGGGATAATGTCTCCCACTCATTCCACCCAGTGTCCCTCCCTCCCACCCCAAACTATTATATAAATAATACCCACTGTATAGAGACATAGTGAGATTCAAAGATAATTTAGGCAAAAGGCCTGGTTTAGTGCCTGGCTCATCCATGGTAACCATTCGATAAATGTGACCACATTTCTCAGGACTGGGCGCAGCATATCTCATTCTCTTTGCTCTATGGAACCACATTATAGGTTTAGGGGCACAAGCCTGTCCACCAGGGAGATAGCTAAAGGAATGCCAGACTCTTGGAGGGTCCCTTATTAGGACTCTTGGCTCTAAGAAACTTCGATCTTCTAAAAAGACAAGCTCTTTCTGTCACTTTGATGAAACAGAAAGATCTTAGGCATCTGTAGTAGAAAGAGACCACCATGGGGTTCCTGGAGCATCAATAATTCAAATATGTCCTTCTACAACCATCTCTCAATGCCAGTGCATCTGCTGCAATATATGAAAGGGATTGCCAACCTGCGAAAGCCCGTTATGATTCACTGACAAATCTGAGCGCTTCCAGATTCTTCCCTCATCCACCACCTCTACCCTCCTCTTCCCTCCCCATCTACCCCACCAAACTGCAAAAAGACCAAAAATGGTAGCTCTAGAGCCAACTGGAAAGAAATCACTTGTAGCAGGTGGCACCACCTGTCCTCATCTAGCTCCAGCCAAAACAATCCACTCTCCATCATTCCAAACTGCAGAGAAAGTTTAACCAGTTCAACATGAGCTTGGCCTCATCCAGGCAAGTAGATAAATAGGGAAAAGGCTTTGGTTTCTGCCATGAGCCAGTTAGGAAGGACAGCAGTCAATAGCATGGTTTACCCATCTCCCATATTTGCCCCTGGAATCTAGCAGGGAATGATCCTCCTAGCAACTTACTGAATCTCCAAATGCCAGCTGAATGCCTATGTGCCCGCACTGTCCATTGCACAGGTGTCTGGCTACAAGATCTACCACCTACTTAACTGCCTCTCATAGCAATGGCTAGATGAGCAACACAATTGAAATATGCACCTCTATGCTGGACTGCCCAATCTACTTTCTTCCTCAAAAATCATCACTTTCTGTCTTCATTATGATGTTCCTAAACTTCTAACCCTAATAAAAATTTCTGAAGCAAGATCTTCCATCCTCCTCACTCCCAAATTAATTTCATTCTCTACATCATTTATTCTATAGCTCTCTGAATCACAGTACTTTCTATATAATGAGCCTCTAATATTTCAAACTTTCCAAGACACCAATCAGACCACTTATCAGCACTAATTTCCATCCTGCTCCAGATTCTACTTCTCACTAGTCCCTGTGGAACCTTCTGCACTTCAACTAAGAAAGATAAATGTCTTCTTTCTTTGGAAGAAGAAAACTTAAAGTAGCCACGCAAGCTAAATAATAAGAGTCATTGTAATTGCATTAAGATGACTCTAAAATGGCTGAGGCCTAAATGGTAGGAGAATTGGTTCTGTTATGAATTTAAAAAAAAAAAAAGCCTGAAAGTTCAAACACCATGCTATTCTTCCAAATCTCAACTATGTACTGGCTCCCTTGGGTCCAGGCATAAGACACATTAAGCTGCATCCTCTAGAAATTCTGGGCACATGTCCTCATTCTCCAGAAAAGATCAATAACAGCATTAAGTTGTTTCCATTAAGTGAATGCCAATCACATCCCTGAAGTTTGAGCTTGGGGTCTGCAATGTAAGCATGTGCCTTTTAAAACTGTTAAGCTACTGAGTAGTCTTAACAGTGTTGTCTGTCACTCAAGTGACAAGAAAGATTGTCATAAGCTATATTTGGCATAGATGTGGCCCTTATTAGAGTTTTGTGCTCAGTTAGGGGATTCTAATTTTCCAAAAGGTACAGAGAAATTGGAGAGGGTCCAAGACAGAGCAGTGAAAATGATTAAATGGATGGAGAATAGAGCCTCAGAAAAAAAGGTTAAATGAATGTAGATGATTTATCTGAGGCAAAGAAAATGAGGGTAAACCAAATATCTTGAAGTAAAAGAGACATTATTTTAAGGCATCAAGGGACTTTGCTCCCTATATAAGGATTCATTAAAAAATGATCTAAGGTGTTTGAATATTAGGCATTTCATTACTTATATGATGCTTGTTAACTTTTGAAATCATTAAAATCAGATAATAAAAACAATACTGAAAACACTACACCTAAAGCAATTTTTCAAGAATCAGAAAAAGTTGGCCCCATGGAAGTTAAGAGATAAAAGGATTTCAAGGAAGGAATGAGCAATAATAGCAATAGCTACAAAGAAATCCACTATAGGTAAAGACTGAAAAATATTCATTGAATTTGGCAATAAGAAGGTCATTGGTGACTTTGCTAGAATAATTTCAGTGGACCAGAATATCTTTTCTAGTTCAATAGACTAAGATCCTATGTTCACTGCAGCACTATTTACAATAGCCAGAATATAGAAGCAGCCTAAGTGCCCATTAATAGATGATTAGATAAGAATTTGTGGTACATATATGCAATGGACTATTACGCGGCCATAAAAAATGAAATCTTGGAGAGGAAAAAAAATTGCATAGATGATAGAGGCTTTGTTCATCCCTCTTGTGACCAAATCAAAGCTGTGACAAAAACATGGAGCAAACAGCAAAGAAAGTTGCCTGGGATTTAGACAAGCAGAAGCACTACAACTAGGGAGAGAAATAATTAATCAACTTGCAACAGTAGAAGGTAGGAGGGGGAGAAGACTTGAGGCTACCCTGTCCCAAAAGGCTGAGTGAAACAGAGGCTATGGCAGTGGCAGCTGCAGATGCCTCTTGAAGGGGCTGAGTCTGAGAGCGGAATTTCCTGGGTCGGACCTGCTCACTCTGAGCACCAGCGCCCAGTCAGCTGCTCAGAGGACACCGGGGACTTACAGAAGGACACTGAGTTGTTGGAGAAAGCCCTGGAGGTGAGGCTCTCTCCCAGGAAGAAGTACTGGTGGTATCCATTGTTCTTCTGTTGAGCTATCCCCATCCCAGTGTGCAGACTCAGCATCACCATAGCTGAGACATCATGGAACTAGATACAGAGGTTGCTCCATCCAGAGGATTCCCTGAAACTCCGCTTCTTCCAAAACGGGACCTCACTCAAACCACATCCAATTGTGTCCTCAGCGAGTCCAGTGCGAGTAGAGCCAAGACTCATGCTAGTGGCAGCTGAACTCGGTTTCTGGCATGGCCTCCTCATGAGGCAATTATAAATACAGCATCCATGGGGAAAAATGGGGTGAAGGATTAAAGAAGTACAAATTAGTAGTTGATAGATGGTCATGGGGATGGGGAGCATGGCATAGGGAATGCAGTTAGCATTAATGTAATGGCTAGGTGGAGAGCTGGTAGAGAGAAAGAGCAATTAGGGGGATAATTTTATAAACTATATAAATGTCTAACCAATGTACTGTATACTTGAAACTAATAATAAAATAAAATTTTTAAAAAATAAAATCTTACCATTTGCAATGACATGATGAACCTAGAGAGTATTATACCAAGTGAAATAAGTCAGACAGAAAAAGACAAACACCATATGATTTCATGTATATATAAAATCTAAAGAACAAAATAAATGAACAAACAAAATGAAAACAGAATCATAGATACAGAGAACAAACTGTTAATTGCCAGACTGAGGGGGGATCTGGGGGACTGGGTGAAAAAGGTAAAAGGATCGAGAAGTATAAATTAGTAGTAACAAAATAGACATGAGGATGTGAAGTACAGCATAGGGAGTACAGTCAACAATATTGTAGTAACTAAGTATAGTGCCAGATGGCTACTAGACTAATCGGGGGATCACTTTATAAATTGTATAAATGTCTAACCACTATGCTGTACACCTGAAACTAACATAAAATAATATTGAATGTCAACTCTAATTAAAAAATTAAAATTAAAAAAAAAAACTTGGAGAGAACAGTAAATGAAAATGTATGATGTGAAGCTAAACCCAGAAAAACATGGAAGGGAATAGAATGAGAGTCTCAGGTAGAAAGGTTGAACTTGAATAACAGAAGACACACTTCCTCCTTTCACTGAAAAAAAAACAATGAGAATGAATATAGGTATGTACACTTTAAGGTAATGTGCAAGACATTGCTTTATCAGTGAAGGAAGACACGCTCAACTTCTGAAACTAAATGGGGTTTCCCATAATAATAACTGCTAAAATTATTAAATGCTAATTTATAAAATAACTAATTAAACCCTATGAAGAATTTTATGAGGAAGGAATAGTATTTATTATTATTATTATTAATTATTATTGTTATTATTGCCATTTTTAAAAGTGAGGTGCCTCAGGAACAAATAAGTTAATTAAGTAAATTATCCAAGTCAGCTATTAAGTGAGGGCAGCGTTCACATCCAGGAAGCCATGTCCCTAAGCACTAATGTACACTACATGTAGATATTAAATTAAGTCTAGATTTTTTAGGATGGAGGCATTAAGCTTGGGCACAAAATATATAGGATTATAAAAGCAAGCACAGCTGATGAAATAAAGTCGGAGTGCATCGCCAACTATCTCATTGGAGTTGTGTTGTTTCTATTCACCGCAGCCTATTGATCTCC
Organism: Pteropus alecto; assembly: GCF_000325575.1. Lineage (NCBI taxonomy): Eukaryota > Metazoa > Chordata > Mammalia > Chiroptera > Pteropodidae > Pteropus > Pteropus alecto. The sequence continues at coordinate 3,468,668 of NW_006431288.1, forward strand.
GCTGGAGAAGTCACCGAAACCTGGCCCAATACGCCATCCCTCCATCAGGGGTAATTTATAAGTCTGTTGAGAGAGGCTGTGAGACTGATGAACCCAGCCGGCTGGTGGAACAGGTCTCATGATTGATTCACTCGCCGTTCTCCTGCTCAGCCATTTCACCCTGATCAGGTCATGCTGCCTCGTTCGCCATATTCATCCATCACCCAGTAAACATCATCAACACTGTAGACCACAGGCACCATCTTTTGTATTTTGTTTTCTTTTCACATAGAATCATTAATATGTGGCATATCTCCACCCCTCCCTGCCATGCCAACTCACTCTAGACATACCTGCAAAACACCGGTTGACAAGAGACACAGGTGGTAACTGATATCTAATGTGAAGGAAAGCAAGTATTTAGAATCCAATCTCAGTTGAAGCTTTCTAATTAGGACATGGGTAGTAAAGGAGTCACAATCTGCTAACAACTGCAGCATAGGCAAACAAGCATTTTCAAACTGCTCACTGTGGAGTAACCCTTTAGAAAATGCTCTGTGTATGCCCCCAAATATAGTGGCATATCTTTTTGTTTTTCCTGTATCGGGCTTTACGTGTCACTTATACACAGCTATAAAATATGCTGTCAGAATGCCAGAGGAGGTTTTTTGGGGAGAGAACCATGCATGTTGTCACAGAATTGTACACAAAATTTGCAAAAAGAGTGAAAAGGGAGAGTGTAAAGAAAGAGAGTATAATGTTTCATCCATAAATAATAGTCATACTGGTGTTTCAATGTTCCCAACTCTCAAAGCCAGAAGTTAATCTTATCCCATGTGATAGTTGACAAACAAAATAATATCTGGACTAGAGAGAAATTGGATGAGAATCTTACCCATCCATCCTCCTGGTACACAGACCCAGATCCTACACTCCCACCTCTACCAAGATAGAAGAACTGCCTTCCCAGAATGTTGCCCACTGAGATCCTCTGCTCTGGGAATTTCCTCCAACCAAGCAGAGCTGCTTTGCTGAGGGCTTGATGAGGCAATGCAAAGGCCTGGCCCCTTTTCATCAATCAGGGACAAATCTGAAGAACCATCCTAGCTTCTAGATTGTCCCATGGGATCAGCTGAGGCCATTGGTATGAATATAGAGCAGGTAAACTTCTCCCATCACCCTTTGTTTCTCTCACTCTCTTGCATGTGCTCTGCCCAAGATTACACCCAAATTGAACATCAGCTCTCAAATTCCTGTTTCCCCAGGAACTTGACTCATGATACTTAGAAAATGAAATCTGTAGAGTTTAAAGTTAAATATGATATTAAATATATCAGGGCTAATTACAATAATAGAAATAATTGGCTATTTATTAACTCCAACTAAAAAATTTAAGAGAACTGTTTAAAATGAAATGAAAATAGTTTCAATAACGAACAATAACTTCTCAAATACAATTTATTAACCATTGCAAGCACTAGCAAAAGTTTGTAAGATCACTTTCCTTAAGTATTTGCCATTTGAGATTGTTGAAAGGAAGACCCCTGGCTCTCTTTCTCCTTATTTCTACTGTATCTTACAAATGGCTCTGGTATCTATCTATGTCTAAACATGCCTATGGGGAAAAATGCAGAAAATAAAGAAGAAAATAAAGGAACAGAGGAAATTTTAGGGAGGAGGATAGGAAAAAAGAAGGAGTAGGTGGGTGATAGGAGATAAGGTTTGCTGAAGAGAATGGATAAAAGACATTTATTTGATGTGAGGGGCACCAGGAAAATGCACTATCCTTGTCCTTCTTGGCCAAGAAATCAGGTTGCCTCTGCAACTTGGTGGTACATTTATGTGGAAACACATGGCCACTAAGCATTACAAACTAGCTGCCCTTGGGACAACTTATGTCTCTTTGAGTATTTTGGAGCCAGTTGGTTTTACCCATAATCACACTGTACAACATAATTTAAATTGGACAGGTGTCATAGTTGGTCCTAGTCAAAGCCACTTAGCACTAATTGATGGGCATTATCTCATTCATTTAGGTAAAAGGCTTGCCTCCTCAGGCCTGTGAGTTTGTCACACCTTTTTGGTTGACCTTTGACAGTCTCCTTTAAACATTGGACTCCAGCAAATGCCATATTGACTCAATTGACTCTCTATCTTTTTCCAGCAAATGCCATATTGACTCAATTCTTCTGATCAGCTCAACAGTACAAGAAAAAAAAGAAAGTGCTAGAAAGCATATTTAACACAATAACCTTCTCCAGAGAAGGTGGCGTCTTTGATAATGATCAAAGAGGTAAGGATGGAGGAAGAAGGATAAATCAGTTCAAGCTCTAAAAAAGAATACAAAGAAGCAGAAGGCAGTAGGAGTGGCCAAAATCACTGGAATTCTTGCCAGCATATGTGAATTTAAGGGCAAAAAATAATTTCTCTATGCCCTTAGAAAATTTCAATTACCAAGAGTTTGCTCTTCCCAAGTTGGTGTCAGTGAAGCCACTGTGGGACTGCAAAAATAATTCTACCCTTCATACTTCCTGTTTCTAGCAGTTCTCAGGAGCTAATGTTCTTTGTACAAATGAGAAAACTAAATTATCCCTATTAAGTCCTCATGCAGGATTTTAATTTTAGTGTCTTCTTTCCCAGCCAAGACTTTCATTATATTTGGACCAGAGTAATGTTCCCGAAGGTAGAACTTGGGTTAAGAAATCATTTCCCTTGGTTTGAACATAAAGTTGACTGCCTACGTTACATGTTCTGCTGGCTAAAATTCCTGTCTTTTGTGTTGCTTAGACTTCCATAGTTACAGACATGTAGATGTGGTATTCTTCACCATTAAAAATTAAGTTTCTTGTGTCATTTAGAAGTGAATTCTGTTTTATTTCCAACATGCACTCTCCTTCTCAACTTAATTCTGAAAATATACCCGATAGTTGACCTATAGTCTGGAGATAGCAGAGAAAGTGGAATCTAGAATAAGTACACTGAAAATCATAAAATTTTGCCCATCATCCCCCTTTCCAATGTTTCAGTCTCGGGCTCCACCCCATCCTGGTCATAAAATACCCAGCAAAGTGTTCAGGATTGCTTACCAAAAATCAGAGATAAATAATGTAGAATTCACCAAGCCAGCAGATCTCTCTCATGGGTGAATTCCTACTCGGAGTCTCACACTATTTTGCTCCCACTGTATCACTATGCCTGGTTCAGTCACATATCTCCTAGGTGCCTCAGTTTCTCCAAATGTCATATAAAGGTGAGATAAAAAGCAAGTCGGTTAAATAATATGAGAATAGTGCCTGAACACTTAGGAGACAATATGCTATTATTTAAAAAATTGATGCTTGCTATGAACGGTTATTATTTCTGAGATTAATATGTTCTTACTATATTACTTTAAAATACTAATTCTCTGACCTGTCCTAGCCTTTTCTTCAAATTTCTTAAAACTTTAGTTTTTATATAAATATTGCATCTGTCTTCCATACGGGGGAAAATAATATGGAGAGTGGAGACAACCATAGCAAGGAGGATATAGCACATCTAAGATGATTCGTCACAGGAAGCAGAGAAAATTTAGAAAGCAAGACAAGAGAGGTGCACAGTGACATCACAGACCTTGGGTTAACTTGGAGCAACAAAGAAGCCACCAAAACCTTAGCTCTGCAACAGAGGGGACAGGCAATAAGTTGGGGCCATCATGCACCAAAGGTACATTTATTCAAGAGAAAGAGATGAGACGTAAAATCAGTTTCTTGCTTCTGCATGTCAGACCTACCCAGCTGGAATGTGGCTTTGCCCCTCCTAACTGGGAGTCCTACTCTCCAAATACTATGAAAACTTCAGTCCTTGGAGGCCTGGGCCTCTGGTTGTGTGGGATGATGTTTCCCTCGGGAGTCCTCACAGGTAGGAAGTCAGAGTAATAATAGCTTATTGTTGAAATAAAACTGTCTGGATTACGTAGCAGTCATCCAGAAATCTCCTCTGAACTGTACAACTTTCTTGATGTGTAGCTGCTGAGACACCAAGATTATAACTGATTTTACTTGACTGTTCCCCAATCTCCACGTCTAGTTCGGCTCTGTCACCAGAGTCAAACCCTTGATTACATTCTTCCATGCCTTGGTTCTGCTGATGTGTCTGTTAAATGGAACAGTTAATTCGATAAATCCCACTTCATTATTTTTTTTCTCAAATCATTCTGTTGGCTGGGATTTTTATCTCTTATTATGGCTGCATTCCTTTTGTTATTAGAATCACTATTATTAGTGTTAGTCATACTGCTCATAATGTTCTGTCTCGTGGCAGAAAGCATCACTGCTATCAACTCACTGAAAAGCCATTTTATCACAATGTTTCACGTCTCCAAACATCAAATCCTGGCAGGAAACCATTAAAAGAACAGAGAAAGGTTATTGTGTTACTCGTACCCTTTGGACTTAATTTGTCAGGAAACAGCATTTACTGAAAAACCCTGGGGTGCAGAGCAGTGTGACAAGCATCGAGAATATCTGAGCCTGTTCTGCCGACCCTGACTGGCTCCAGCCACCTCCCATGCACATCCAAACAGGGAAGTCAGGTCGCTTAGCAGGTGAAGAGCTGGTGAGATGGAACTCTCCAAAGCCAAGCTGCCAACAGGTATCATTCCACACACACACACACACACACACACACACACACACACACACACACACACACAATAAATAAATGAAAAGGAAAGAGCAAAAAAGTTTTTAAGGCTTTCAAAAAAACACCAGACTTAACTAAGTTTAGGGTGGAAACAACTATTTCATATCCCAAGAGCTTTGTGAAGGATGATAGGCATCTTTTGCTTCATATGAATCAAACAAAATTTTCAAAAAGTTTAAGCCACTGGGATAGAGGATGATGGAAGAGAATGAGGTGGCCACGGACCAGGAAGAGTAGCAACTCCTTTGCAGATAAAACTAAGTATGTGTTGGGCAACTCTGCTATCATGAGCCCAGTGGGTGGTGGGGAAGGAGTCACAGTTTAGTAGCCCTAATTGCCACTTGAATAACTTCCCCATGTCATCCGCTATCCCCTATTCTGTGGGAGGATGCCAGTTCAACTCTTCAACGAGCAGGTTTGTTATCAGCAAGTAGTTTACAGCTCCTGGCTGTGCATTAATTAAAGCAGCTTTGTGCAGAGCCTTGTTCATTAGCACGCTGCTTCTTTAATCACTGCCTCTTCAGCCACCAGGACAATCTATAAATCTCCTCAAATATGAAATAATGAAGTGGAATCGTTCAATTTATTACAACGTAATAAGTCAGAATAATGTGGGGGTAGACAGGGTGGCACTAAAGCGAGTTTCCTGCCCAGAGCCTTCCCTCCTCATTACCAGGGGCACCTGGGGCTCACAGCAGCAGCCAGAACCTAGCTCAGCCACCGTGTAACCTAAACTCCCTATGCCCTGCACATTTCTCATCCAGACAAGCACAGGCTATGGAAGAGTGGATGGCTGGAGAGGTCCAGACACAGGCCCAGAGAGAGCTCACTTCGCATTGAGATGGAGGAAGGTGCTCACATCCACTGTCTCTTTCAATCTTTCAGAGAACCTGTGAAGGGGCAGGGCAGGGACAACACTCCTCCATCTTCTGAGATCCTGAGGTATAGTACATAAAAGTTACTCACCCAAGGGTGCACAGTAAGTGACCAAGAAGGGATCCCAACCCAGCTCTTCTATACAGAAGACTTACCCTTAACTGCACATGATTCACCTGCTGAGCTTCAGAACAGGAGCAGGCTTCCTTCAGCCCCCATCAAGATGAATTACAAAAGATTCTCTGAGGTGAAGTCTGAGCATCAGCAATAATTAAAAAAAGCTCCTTGGTTGATTCTAATGTGCAGCCCTGTTGACAACCATGTGCTCTACCCTAAAAGAATTTCATGGAGGGCTGGTTAAAGACAGAACTTCCAGGCTCCTTCCCTAGAGACTCTGATTGATTATTTCATGGGTGCAAAGCCCAAGAAGCAGTATTGTTATCAAGTTTCCCAAAAGATTCTTATGGTAAGACATATTTGAAAAACCTAGAGCTGCCTCTAAAAAAGCTAGCCCTTCATACCCCATCCCCTCCTCCTAAGCCAATGATTCTCAATTCTTTCCTCCACTACAGGTCGCTTGGTAGGTGCCATTTGTGGAATTAACAATTTCCACCAGGGAAGCCAGACATTTTTCTAAGACTGTGCTAAATATAATGAACTACATGACTCTCTAATTTTATGTATGCTAACTATAAAATCCTTCCTTCTTTCATTCACTGGTTCTTAACAACCCAGTGTCCCCAAAGCTCTGCCTTAAGTGGCACTGGTGGCTTCCAAAGATGGGGTTTTCCAGGCGTTGTCCACTGGTCCCTAACTCCCCATTGCTGGGATTCCCCTTGACCAGTAACTGGAAGCACAGCCTGCCTCTTAGATGAAATCAATGAGACACTTCAAACTAGAACTCTGCAAAAAATAGAACCAGAGGGACAAACGAAAGTTCATTCTCTCCAGAAGCTCATACACAACTTTCAGGAATGAAGCTCTGGTTTTATATTTCCACCCAAAAATAATCCAAAGCCAGACACAGAGTGGGTGGTCAGCATAGATTTGAAGAGGAAACAGGTGAATCATCATACTTGTCCAAATGAAGACATTTGCTGTATGTGTTGCTGAGCAATTTCACTCCTTGGCTTCCCAGACTCTCTGATAGCCAACAGACATTGTGTTCCAGGTGTGATCTACCTGGCCTCTCCAACTTAGGCCTGCTCCTTCCTCCTTAAAAAAAAAAAAAAAAAAAAAAACAAGGAAAAGCAGGGTCCAAGGAGTTAGCATAGCCCTCTGTAGCATGAGGAATGAGGAATAGATGAGGTGGTGCAGGAAGAGGACAGCCTCCTCTTGGAATTGGGCAGCACAGTTCTACAAAAAGCCACCTCTTGATTACTTTTTCCTGCCCTAGAAGAATCTCATAGAGCTGGTGAATGGGGACGGTATGTTTGGCTCTAGTCTTTGGGATCCAAAGGCCGTTCCCACTAGGAAAATGCCAGGAACTCCACAGCAAAGAACATTGCTGCTTGCAAACAAGATCTGTTAGCTCATTCCATATACTATGGCTTTCTCTTTTATTCCCCCCACTTAAAACTTATCATCTGGTAACCTACTATCACATTTATGTATTAATTGTATTTATTTTTTTATTATGTATCTCTTCCTGCTACCAGATAAGTTTCACAAGGGCAGGGATCAGTTTGTTTTGTTTACTGATGTGAGCCAATTGCTTCCAACAGCGCCTGCACATAGTAGGAACTCGATAAATATTTGGTGAATGATGGCCAGCAGAAGAGAGCCTAGGATGGTGGTAATGTGATTTGCCAGTCCCTATTCTGACCACCTGGAAGGGAAACACATGAGTGAGGGAAAGCATATGCACTTTTCACAACTGCTTTGGGCTGTCTTCAAAATCAACCAACAAAGAACTCACAAAGTCAACTGCCAATCTCCAGGCGAGCATCTTACCACTCTCCACAAGGAAAATTCTGTCACTTTCATCCCATTTTGGTTAAAGGCATTGAGAAATCAGATCTCCCAATGAAATATTGGTTGTTCTTGCTTAACCAGGTGACAAATAACATGCTTAAAAATTGTAAATGATAAAATCTTGCAAAAAAACTTAATATCAATTTTAATAGCTTAAAATGATTTATTAAGCTGCTTTCACACTGTTTGCAGTGTCTACTACTTCTCACTTTTCCACTACACACTGTGAATGAGGAAGAACAATTTGACAAGGTGAGTAAAGGGAACCATGAGAGCGGTTTGACGAATGTGATAAGTGAGGTCAGAATAAGCTGAATCAAAAGAGAAAAGACACCACCACTCCGTGTCACCAGAGAGATGGTCCTAGGGAATTTCTAAATATTAATAAACTTCTATTGCCATCTTTTTTTCTAGAAAATGCCAAAGGTCATATATTCTATGAAAGCTTTTTTAACCCCCTTACCTTCTAAAAAAAAAAAAACCACTGATTCTGTTGATTCCTTGTATTGAGCACCTACCCCTAATGTAGACACCGAGTAGTGAGTTTATTTTGTTGAAGGGTCGGAAGGATGGATGGTTGGATGGATGGGTGGATGGATAGATGAATTGCAGGGGAGGGACTCATTTGTTGAGTTTCAGGGCTCTTTTACTCACTAAGCCACTCTATTCATCTGTGGCTCCCTGCTCTCTAGCACAGCAACCAGGGCCTAGCTCAGAAGGATGCAAGGACCAGGGACAACCTATCTTGGGTAGTGTAGAGGTCAAGCATTTAAATACCTTATTTTTGAAAGCTTTTGTTTAAAGTCAGGAATTTTAGTATCAAACCATAAAGATATTTAGAAAAGAGGAATGAGCAGCCCCCTGTCACTCCCCCACCTACCCAAACCCAATGTGGTGTTTCTAGTTGTTTCTCTCCCAGAAATGAATGAGAGAAACTGAAATCTTGTAGGTACTTAATACATGTTTTCAAGTGGATTCAAACAGCTGAATATACTCTCTCCAGAGTTTAGGAAATGTGGAGGTAAGGCATAGCCATTTAAGGGCACAAACTCTGGGAGCAAACAGCCCGGGTTCATAGCCCCAGCACTCCCATTTCCTGACTGGGCTGTATGTTTTAGGCAAGGTACATAACTTCCTGTGCCTCAGTTTTTTAAGCTGTAAAATGTAAAATAATGCCAGTCCCTCCTGCATAGGGTAGATGCAAAGACTGAATGGTTTAACGGATGCAGAGTGCTCAGGAGGGTGTCCAGCATAGCTAGCACCTGTCAGTGTTTGCTGCTGGCAGTCTTACAAGCATCGCATTTGGAGTCAGATGGAGCTCCAGTCAAATCTTGCTCAGCCATTTACTAGCTCTGCCTTGAGGCTCAAAGGTGGCAGTTATTCCGGTTCTCCATCTGAAAAATGGGAATAATTGCATCCATATCCAAAAACAGTTGAAAGTCCTGACAAGTTGCATATAAAATTCAGGCCTGGAATATTGTTAGTGCCCCAAAGTAGGACTAATTATTACTCATATTAATCATTGTAACTAATTGTCATTACTATTTTGGGATAGAAAACACAAGTTTAAAGGCAAATTGCCCCTTCCTTTCAACTCAACCCTCCACCCCCACCCTGCTTCCTCCTCACAGGCATTTGTATGTTTGTGATCTGGGTCTCTTCACAAAACAGAATGTACAAAGGAAGACCTGGTTTTCTGGAAACAAGCAAAATCTAGTCAGCCTGGGGCCTACAGATCTCTTAATTAATTATAAGGGCCTAATTGTCTAGGGCTTTTTTATTTCCTCCATTTCTCAGTTCTAAAACTCAACAACCTAGAGGCAGAATTTGGATAAAATTCCTTTGGCCAAAGAAAAACAATAACAACAACAACAACAACAATAAAAACATACTGAGAAACAAGGGAAAGATGCAGGGACAGGGACAGTGATGTGACAGGGACTAGAAAGAAGGAGAGAGAATAACAACTCCATGAGCAGTAAGCTCAGCTTCAATTTGCTAAGAGACATGCAAATATGAGGGCTTGCTTTTTGAATAAAGGTGTAAATGGTATCACTGTGAGCACAAAGCAAGCTGCCTGCTCACAAACCTATTAGCTTGTAAACAGCAATGTTCTGTAATTCCAGCTATTAAAAACAGCTTAAAGAGAAATCAAATCTCATTTAGCAGGGATTGCAGGGGTCTTCTTGGACTATTTTAAAGTTTCATATTTATCCAAGGAAACAGGCTCTAATTCTCCAATGTTGGCTTTCTTGGAAGCAATGCCATTTCCAAACTTATTAAACATCTATTTAAAGGGACAAGGAAGGCTTGTGAATAAAAAATTTCTATGTCAAGGGAAACCACAGGGACAGGTGGAACATTTCCTGCAATTTGCATATGAAACAAGGTTATCTTTGCTTTGCTCCCAGTGAAAAGGAAGTGATCCATAATTAGAGGGAGGGCTTGTACTTATCCTCAGTTCATGAGGTCAGATTCATACACCATCACAAAAGCAAGAAGTCTCTCAATTGTTTGAGCCTTAAATGTAGCTTTCTGTGCCAATGCGTATCAATTGTTCAGATAGTACCCATGTTCTCTCTCACAACCCCAAAAAACTCTCAGATACTATTTTGTGGAGACACACAGTCACCAGTCAGAGAGAAAGAAAGTCGAGTTCTTTTATAAGCTATCAATCATATTTATGTGCTAACTTTTAAGTATCAGCATTCAAAGTCAGATGACGTTTGCTTACTTGATTATCTATCTATTTATCTACCTGTCTACCTATTATCTCTCTATCATCTGTGTCTGTCTGTCTGTCTGTCTGTCTATATCTGCTCAGCAGCTTAGAGTTATATAAGCTTGACAATAAAAAGATGACATTGCAAGTCAATCTGCTGGCAGATGAGAATAGTACCAGGTCTCCACACTCCAGATCTGACAATCTCACACCAGATAAAATTGCTTGTCTTCTTTCTCTTGGAAGTAAAATTCTTTATCTCAAAATCTGTTCGGTCTCAGACTTCTCAGAATAAGTTCCCTGCATGTGAGTAAGCAGGCTTTGGCCTAATTATCCTCTGCAACTACTGGTGAAGACCATATTTTTGTCCTATATGTCTTGACTGGAAACTTAACTTGTTTTATTATATCTTTTCATGAATGTTGCTGTTTGATTCCTTCCAAAAGTAGAGTATATGCATCTATATTCCCAAACCATTTGAGAACTGCAGTGCTAGTGGCACCCTGAAAAGGCAATGGGTCATTCTCTACGCATATGAGAGACTCTATACACCCAAGCAAAAATGTCCCTAATCCCCTTTAATTACCATTCACTTCCTGTACACCTCCTTTATCATCATTGCTGATTACACATAGATCCATGTCTGAATAATATCTTTCCACTTTATAATCAGACAACTACCACTTACTCTGATAACCTGAGACACTCTAAGTATGATTTTGCCTGCAGAATATTCAGTCTGTGTTGGGTCTCTTTTCAGGGGGTAGGCAAATTACCATAGACTCTGAGGAAGACAGCTGACTAGAACAACATACTAAGAAGACATAGATTGCTTCAGTCTATATAGCACTCTGCTCAAAGTGAGACTTAGCGGATATCTCTAAATACTTGATATAAAAGTTACCAGCCCCATATGTTGCTGCGAAGGAAAACACTACAAACATGGACCTCAAACCTTCAAGTGTCTCACCAAGTCTTCTATAAAAAGCCTACCTACTCTAAGGGATCTACTTTTATAACATAAATTATTTCTTAATTTTGTATAATTTATTACCCTCTTGATTTAAGTTGCCCCCACCTATAGAGTCACATCTAACTGGATTCATAGAGAACTTTTTTTAATGGAAGAATATTTGCATTCCTGGTATGCAAGTGAGAAAAAAGAAACCAATGACCAGCCCCAGTCACAGCAGGGGAAGCCACCATTCTAAGTGTTGAGGCCCTAGTGAAAAGACAGCTCGGAATCCTAGCACAAGTCAGAAACTCAGGTTCTGGTCTTGTTTCTACTACCTCAAAATCACCGCAGGTGTGGAATCCAAACCTTCCAGAGCTAAGGCAATTTCTCAACTTGGATGCAAATTGAAGTTGCATGGGGAGCTTTGAAAAATCTGATGTCTAGGCCAGCCCCTAGCATTCTGATGTAATTGGTCTGAGTAGCAGGAGTTCTTAAGACTTTCCCAAGTGATGTGCCTCAAAAGTCTCAATTTCTCCACCATTAGAGTGATAATGTGTATCTCATAAAATTATAGCCTCATTAGGAAAATACAAGGGCTGTATGAAAAAATATTGTAAAAGGAAATGATCTATCTATACATGCAATGGTCTACACATTTTAAGTGCATCAAGGAAAATACAGAAGTGTTTCAAAACCAATCAAGGTTGCCCTCCAAAATGATTTTTTCTCTTAATAACTTGTCTGTAGTGATTTAGGAGCCCTAGGAGGACTTTAGATTCTGACCTGACATCAACCTAAATAACTTTGAATAGAAAACTTTCCTCTAAATTTCCTAGCAGAATTAGACTGACAAAAAGACCAGTTTCCAGATAGTGCTATATAAACCAGACTCTTTCCAGATCATATGCTTGCCCATTCACACTGTTTACTCAGCTTTGTGTTGGGCATTGTGCTAGGTGATAATAGATAGAAAGATAAGGCATACTTCTGCCCTCATGAAGCCTACAGCCTGGTTGCAAGGAGCATTGATGCTAGGAACAGTCAGTGTTGTTATCAGGCAATGGCCAATGAGCTTGCAGGGGAAACCCAGAATAAGGAGATACTTAATCCCCAAAGAATGATGTTTTTACAGTAGAGGAGACATTTGGCTTGAGTCTTGAAGGAAGGGTACCAGTTTTCCAGAGAGAGAGAGAGTTATGTGAAAAAGCATGGTGTGTTCAGAAACTAGTTAATTCAATAGAGGGTGGAGAGGATTACAAACAGAGGGTAAAAAAAACTCTGCCTTCTCTGCTAAAGCATCTGGATTTATTAATTTCATTTTATATGTAAGAAAACTGAAGCCCAGAGTGTTTAAGTAACAAGCTCAAGGCCACATAGCAATAGAGAATTAGATATGGTCTTTGAACAAGAAAGTGGCAAGGTTAGATTTTTTTCTTTAGAAAGCTAATTCAAAGAGTAGTTTAAAGGAAGGATTGACCAGATGTGCAGCAGCACAGGATAAGACTTGAACTAAGGTATTGGCAGTGAGAGTGATGGATAGGGATTTATAGAGACATTCCTGAGTATTAGGTGTGTATTGGTGGTGACAGTGGAAGAGAAACAAGAGGGAAACTGGGTTATTGCACAGAAACAGGTATCACCACTTCATTCAAGTCTAGCCTCTCAGCAGACCCAAATCCTGTGGGTTGATGGTTTTGCACTTACTTCATGTGCTTACCTACTGTTGCCTCCTAAACTTTGAGATCTACACAAGTTAGTAACCATTTGAAAATTTTCAATTAAACATTAAAAAAAAAGAGAGAGAAACAAGTAAATCTATTCTTTTTTTTTTTTTTGACTGCTC
>NW_006431288.1:3481820-3511509 GCF_000325575.1 Pteropus alecto
TAGGAAATCATTGGGTTGAAGGAAAGAGTCGAGAAAAAAATTTGCACAGACCCACATGTGGGGGTGTCAGTGTGTCTATCTGTAGCTACATAGCCTCGTATGAATATGTGCATTTCTATATATAGGGGACATATGCCACATTTTTCAATCAGCAATCACAAGCCAAAGGCACAGGCAGGACTCCTGACAGAGATGTACTATCCACGACTTAGCAAACTCTAAGCCATACTGCAGGGTATATGCATCAGGGACAGGGGAGTGAGGGGCTATTCAGATAATAAACTTAGCTCTCAAGCAATCCCTGTTTGACATGTAAATTTGACAGAACCTACAACATGTACTTCAAGACCATTCTCTGAGAAATTTGGAAAAACAAGTGGCATTAATATGTATGCTTCTAATTTCATCAAAACGTTAGTTTATGAGAACTATTCTACATACAAGAAACCCCTTGCTTAAGAAAATGAGGGGTGGAGGGAGGAAAATAAGAAAGAACTCTTTCTCAGCTATTACTCTCCACTCCCTAATAAAATAAGCTATTGCCATTTCTGCAAGGTACACATTAGATTTTAAATCAAAATCAACCGATCTTTAGAAGATTTTGAAATTAACTATTTTCACTGTAAAATCCCCTTTACCAGGATAAGTATGGAAGCAAATTCCTTCCATTAAAACAGATAAGAAAAAATAAAGGGGCAATGGCATTTCTTACCTGCTAGAATAGCTTGCTCTGTCACATGTTCATTAGCCAAAATATTCAGATTAGCACTACCATTTCCCCTGTGACCTATCATTAATGGCCATCTACACTCCTGTCTTCAGTGTCTTCATCTTTGTGATCTGTCTACTCTCTATCCCCAACCTTATCCTTTTTCCCAGTCCACACTCTTCCTCTCTATTGCCACCAAATATAGGACACCTGACTTCAGGACACTGTTTTTGTTCATTTGCTGGAGTAGTGGATTCTCACTAGGACTTTTAGTGACATCATCTCAGACCATATTGAGGTAGACCAAGGATGGAAACAGACTCATTTTTCATTAGAAAACTGGACCTTGCTTGAGCAGAATACGCCCCCTTCTCCCCACATCTTTCAGGTTGGATCTAAAGGAATGGAAACTGATTTGGAAAAGCGATTTGAGCCATGTCCCATGAGAGGATTCATGTCTTCTCTACTCATTAGCTTCTCTACTTGCATCCTTGAATACATTACTTAAATTCTCTGGGTTTCAGTTTTCTCATCTGTAAATGATAATCATAATTGCTATGATAGTAACTGTCAACATCACTTGCAAATTGATTTACCATTTGATGAAGTTAAAGATTTCCTGAAAATATGGAAGCAGTTTTTGACTCATTGTTTAGCATCTGAGAGCTCTGAGCTGGGTGTTTTTTCACCTCTTTGAAGGAGTGTGGTAAGGCCTAGATAACTAAATGCATGTAACATTATTAGAGCAGTGTCTGGCACAAAGTAAACATTGCTACTCACTTTCTTTGTTCTGGTGCTGAGAAACAACAATATAAAATAAATTTTTTCACAAAGAATAAGAAATATCATGCCAGCACCTATATTATTAAATACTGAGTCAAGAACAGGTGACAGAGATATAGGGAATGGGAAAAAAGACCTCCCTAAAAAGTCTTGAGAAGGAAAGTGAACAATGTCCCAAAAGGAACTGGAGGTGGGGGCCAAACGACCTTCTTCAGTTCCCTTTCAGCCAGGCCAACATGTGTGTCCTATATCCCGTGAAGTTTGCTGGTACTGAAATTACAGAAATAAGTTAAGATACGAACCCTCTCATGGACAAGGAGGCTAGCGAGGGTGACACCAAAGGCTCCAACAGTCCCTGGCCTGAAATTGGCATTCACTAATTAATTAGTGAAAGAATATATTTGAGAAAGAAGTAATCAATAATGAAGACTATAAAAATAATAAATATAAATCACTTGCATAGGAAACACTTTGAGAAGAACTCTGATAATATAGAAGTCCATTAACCTTTTGAGCTCAATTAACCTTTTCTTTTAATGCATATAAATAATTATTTAATATTCATTATTAGTAGGCACATAGAAGATACAATAAATACACAGTATTTCTGAATGCACATAGACTATTCTAGATCCCAGAAAGTTTAAATGCATCTCAGACTAGAGAGTGGCTTATTCTATTTCTGGGTCTGTCTCCTTTTTGGTAGGGATTTTTTAAATTATTTTTAATTATAGTTGACATATTAGTTTCAACTGTACAACTTATGAATTAGACATTTATATAACTTATGAAGTTATCTAGTACCCATCTGATACCATTACTCTAGTACCCATCTGATACCAAAAATAGTTATTACAATATTGTTGACTATATTCCCTCAACTGTGCTTTACATCCCGTGACTGTTTAACATCTGGCAATTTGTACATCTTAATTCTTTCCAAGTTAGGGGTTTTTACAGGTAAAATTTGATTTAAAAAAAAAGTGACCTCTAATAATTAAGTTCTTACAAAGTATAATAAAAACCTAAAAAGTCTGTGAAAATAGATTAAATGATACATGCAAAAAGGGTAAATTGGCTTTCTCTTTTAATTGGATTTTCCCAATCAAGATGTTCCATCATCTCTCTTAAATAGTTGTCAATAGCACCTGCAAATTGATTTATCCCTTGATGGACTGAAAGATTTTCTGAATATCTGGAAACAGTTTTTTAAATTCCGATGTTGTTTAGTATTTGAAGCATATGAGATGATTTTCCCATTTTTCATCTTACTATTCTAGCATCTGCATAAATTGGGAGAACAAATCACCTTTTTCCTGGATACATGAATACAGAAAATGCAACAGAAGTTGCTTATCATGCTCTCGGGTGAAATTTTATCATAATGATGCTAAATGAAATTCCCAATATGTCCCGGTGGAGAGGAATGCCTTGATATTCCACTTGTGGAGAAGTGGTTCTATACCAAAAATAAAGTTGCCTCAACTTCAGTACAAGAGAAATGAAAGTCTGCTTTCAGAAGCAATGGAATCATTCTGTTACACAGAGGATTTTCTGTCGCATGTACAGCAGTCTTGCTGGATGGTCTTTAATCAGGGTTTGGTGAGGATGTAGAGGAAACTGGTTCCTAAACTCCTTGACTATATTCTCAGTCTGTGTGTGCATGTGCACACATGCATAGACACACACGAGTGTTGATCTCAGGTGCAGAGAATTGATTTAATCATAAATCTTATTTATGGGCACGCTATACCACTGGGTCATGCATAGTCCCATTTGTGTGTTCATCTTCACTTGTATTTTTCTTTCTCTCTCCCACAGGCAACCATTGAATATTTTCAAGATACATAGAGGTGTGTGTGTGTGTGTGTGTGTGTGTGTGTGTGTGTGAGAGAGAGAGAGAGAGAGAGAGAGAGAGAGAGAGATGTGTATATACACATACACAACCCTTTGTATATATGTATGTGTATGTTATTTGATACGTATACTTGTATTTTATTTGATATATATTGTACTAAGCTATAGACCTTATTTGGGTTTTTTCTACATTGAATGCTGTAGGCTTAAGATTTAGCCATGCTCTACAGGGTAAAGACATTCTGTTAGGTCTAAATGTGTCATTATAATTCACAATATGACTCCATCATACTTTATTTATCCATTCCTCAGGTGATATACATTCAGTTTGACTCCATCTCTTCACTATCATGAATAATGCCTTAATGAACTTCCTTGTACATGTGCCCAAATTGGCCTGGAAAAAATTTCTAGAATATATACCCAGGAGAAAACTGCTTGCCCTCAAAGGATATGTATATTTAATTTAAACAAGTACTGTCATATGGATTCTCAAAATGAAAGACTCAGTCTATGCTCCCACCATGAATGTTCTTGTATCTCAATATCCTTACTGTCATATTACTTATTTATTTATTATTTTTTTTCAATTACAATTGACATCCAATATTATTTTATACCAGTTTCAGGTATACATCTTAGTAGTCAGATATGCAGGTAATTTATGAATGATCGCCTCAATCAGTCCAGTATCCACCTGGCACTTTACATAGTTATTACAATATTGACTATATTCCCTATGCTGTACTTTATATCACTGTTACTATTTTGTAACCACCAATTTGTACTTCTTAGGCCCTTTACCTTTTTTACCCAGTCCCCAACACCCTCCCATCTGGCAACCATCAATTTGTTCTCTGTATCTCTGAGTCTGCTTTTGTTTTGTTTGTTCATTTATTTTGTTCTTTAGATTTCATATATAAGTGAGATTATATGGTATTTTTCTTTCTCTATCTGACTTACACCTAACATAATACACTCCAATTCCATCCATGTTGTCACAAATGGTAAGATTTCCTTCTTTTTTATGACCAAGTGATATTTAATTGTATATATGTGCCACTTCTTCTTTATCTAATCATTTATTTATGGGCGCTTAGGTTGCTTCCATCTATTGGCTATCATAAATAACACTGCAGTGAACATAGGGGTGCATATATCTTTTTGAATTAGCGCTTTGGATTTCTTCAGATAAATACCCAGAGTGAAACTGTTGGGACATAAGGTAGTTCTATTTTTAATTTTTTGAGGACACTCCATACTGTTTTCCATAGTGGCTGCACCAATTTGTAATCCCACCAACAGCTCACAAGGGTTCCCTTGTGTCCACATCCTCGCCAACACCGGTCGTTTATTGATTTAGTGATGATAGCCATTCTGATAGGTGTAAGGTGATAGCTCATTGTGGTTTTAATTTGCATTTCTCTGATGATTCATGATGTTGAGCATCTTTTCATATGCCTATTGACCATCTGTATGGCTATTCAGGTCCTCTGCCAAGTTTTTAATTGAATTTTTTAGGGGGTTTGAATTGTATGAGTTCTTTATTAATTTGAATGTTAAACCTTTATCAAATGTATCATTGGCAAATATCTTCTATTCTCTTTGTTGTCTTTTCATTTTGTTGATTGTTTCCTTTGCTGTGTGAAAACTTTTTAGTTTGATGTAGTCTCATCTGTTTATTTTTTTCTTATGTTTCCCTTGCCCAAGAAGATATACTAGAAAAAAAAATATTACTAAGATCAGTTTAAGAGAGTTTACTGCCTATGTTTTCTTTTAGGAGTTTTATGATTTCCAGACTTACTAAGTCTTTAATTAATTTTGAATTTATGCTTGTATATAGTGTAAGAAAGTGATCCAGTTTAATTTTTTGCATGTTATCTATTCAATTTTCCCAATACCATTGTCTTTACCCCATTGTATATTTTTGCCTCTTTTGCCATAGATTAAATGACCATATAGGTGTGGATTTATTTCTGGGCTCTCTAGTCTGTTGCATTGATCTATGTCTCTGTTTTTATTCCAGGACTTTGCTGTTTTGATTACTATCGCCTTGTAGTATAGTTTGATTTCAGGGAGCGTGATATATCCAATGGTGTTCTTCCTTCTCAAGACTGAGGTGGCTATTCAGGGTGTCTTATGGTTCCATATTAACTTTTAGATTATTTGTTCTAGTTCTGTGAAAAATGCCATTGGTATTTTGATAGGAATTACATTAAATCTCTAGATTGTTTTGGATAGTATGGACATTTTAACGATGTTAATTCTTCCTATTCATGAGCATGGTATATGTTTCCATTTATTTATATCTTCTTCAATTTCTTTCTTCAATAGCTTATTTTCTGAATACAGGCCTTTTACCTCTGATTAAATTTATTCCTAGGTATTTTTTGATGCAATTGTAAATGGGATTGTTTTCTTAATTTCTCTTTCTTATAGTTCATTATTGGAGTATAAAAATACAACCAATTTTTGAATATTAATTTTGTATTCTGTTACTTTATCATATCTATCTGTTCTAATAGTTTTTTTGGTGGAAACTTTACAGTTCTCTCTATACAGTATTATGTCATCTGCAAATAATGACAGTTATACTTTCTTTTTAATTTGAATGCCTTTTATTACATTTTTTTTTGTCTGAGTGCTTTGGCTAGGACTCCCAGTACTATATTGAATAAAAGTGGTGAAAGTGGACATCTGTATCTTGTTCCTAATCATAAGAGAAACACTTCTGGCTTCTCGCTGTTGAGTATAATATTAGCTGTGTGTTTGTCATATATGGCCTTTATTATGTTGAGGTATGTTCCCTCTATTCCCACTTTGCTGAGAGTTTTTATCATAAATGGATGCTGGATTTTGTCAAAAGCTTTTTCTGCATCTATTGATATAATCGTAAAATTTTTATCCTTCAATTTGTTAATATGGTATATCATATTAATTGATTTGCAGATCTTGAACCAATCTTGTATCTCAGGAATTAATCCAACTTGATCATGTGCATTATCTTTTTAATGTATCACTGAATTCAGTTTGTTAATATTTTGTTGAGGACTTTTGTATCTATGTTCATCAGAAATATTGGCCTATATTTTTTTTTGTACTGTTTTTGTCTGGTTTTTTAATCAGGGTAATGGTGGAATACTTTGAAACGAATGGTATTAATTTTTTTTTTTTTAAGTGTTTGGTAAAATTCACCTGTGAAGCCATTCCATCCAGGACTTTTGTTTGGTGGGAGTTTTTTTTTATTATTATTATTATTATCATTACTGATTCAATTTTATTAATACTAATCAGTTTGTTTTGATTCTGTTTCTTCTTGATTTAGTCTTGGAAGATTGTATATCTAGGACTGTATATATTTCTTCCAGATTGCCCAATTTGTTGCCATTAATTGTTCAGAGTATTTTCTTATAATCCTTTGTATTTCTATAGAGTCAGTTGTCACTTCTCTTTCATTTCTGATTTTATTTATTTTAATCCTTTCTCTTTTTTTCTTGATGATTCTGGTTAAAAGTTTATCATTTTTTTTTTATCCTTTCAAAGAATCAGCTTTTGATCTCATTGACCTTTGTATTGTTTTTCTAGACTCTATTTTGTTTATTTCTGCTCTGATCTTTATTATTTCATTCCTTCTACTCACTTTGGCTTTATTTGCTGTTCTTTTTTTAATTCCTTTAGAAGTATGGTTAGACTATTTGACATTTTCCTTGTTTCTAGAGGTAGGTCTGTATTGCAACAAATTTTTCTCTTAAGACTGCTTTTATTTGTGTCCCATAGATTTGGGGTTATTGTGTTTTCATTTTCATTTGTCTCAAGATATCTTTCAATTTCTTCCTTGATCTCATTGTTTAGTAGCATGTTATTTAGCCTCTATGTGTTTGTGTGTTTTTCAGTTTTTTTTTTCTTGTAATTATTTTTAATTTCATACCATTGTGTTTGGAGAAGATGCTTGATTTCAATTTTCTTAAATTTATGGAGACTTGTTTTGTGGACTAACATGTGGTTTATTTTGAACAATGTTTCATGTGCACTTGAAAAGAAGGTATACTCTGCTGCTTTGGGGTAAAATGCTCTAAAAAATATCAATTAAATCCATTTAGTCTAATGTGTTACTTAAGGCTGTTTTATATGATAGCTTTGCTGGGTAGAGCAGTCTTAGTTGTAGGTCCTTGATTTTCATCGCTTTGAATATTTCATGCCAATTTCTTCTTGACTATAAAGCTTCTGTTGAGAAATCAGCTGACAATTCTATGGGAGCTTCCTTGTAAGTAACTAACTGTGCTTCTCTTGCTGCTTTTAAGATTCTCTTTGTCTTTAACTTTTGCCATTTCAATTGTAATATGCCTTGGTTTAGTCCTCTCTCTGTTCATCTTGTTTGAGACTCTCTGTACTTCCCTGGACTTGTATGTCTATTTCTTTCATTAAGTTAGAAAAGTTTTCAGTCATTATTTCTTCAAATAGGTTCTCAATCCCTTGCTCTCTCTTCTTCTGGTACCCCAATGATGCGAATATTGTTTCTCTTGATGTTGTCCAAGAGGTCTTTAAGCTATTCTCATTTTTTTTAATTCTTTTTCTTTTCGCTCTTATAATTAGGTGTTTTCTGCTACCTTGTCTTCCAAATCATTTATTTGATCCTTTGCTTCATCTGATCTGCTGTTGATTTCTTCTAGTGTATTCTTCATTTCAGTTATCGTATTCTTAATTTTTGGCTGGTATTTTTATGGTTTCTATGTCTTTTTTACACTTACTATCTCTTTATTGAAGTTCTCACTAAGTTCCTTCAGCATTCTTATAAGTAATATTTTGAACTGTATCTGGTAGGTTGCTTGCCTTCATTTTATTTAGTTCTTTTTCTGGAGGTTTGTCCTGTTCTTTCATTTTGGACACGTTTCTTTGTCTCCTCATTTAGGAGGCTGTTTCTTTGTGTTTGTTCCTATGTATTATGTAGAGCTGCTATGTTTACCAGTCTTGGCAGGGTGGCCTTATATAGTAGGTGTCCTGTGAGCCCAGTGGCACAGTCTCCCTGATCACCTGAGCCAAGTACTCTAGGGTTGTCCCTTGTGTGATTGTGTGTGTCTTCTTGTTGTAGTTGAAGCTTAATTGCTGTTGGCATGTCAGGGGGTGGGACTGACCCTCAGGCTGACTGGCTGCAAGGATTAGCCATGACCATAGTGAACAAGCTTCTGTGCAGGGGCTGATACTCCAAAGCAGGAATTGCCCCAGTAGGGTCTGGTGCCTGCCAAGACCATCCTTTGTGTGTGACACTTGGGTGATATTCTGTTCTGGTGTGAAGCTGTGTAATGGGTGTGTTTGTTCTGAGGTCCCTTGGGAAATATTTCCATGCAGGCCAAGGTGTCTGGCTGGGGCCTACCTACAGCAATTTATGGTTGTTAGCTGCCTTGTTGGACCAGGAGGTATGCAGGCGAAGTCACCTTGTGAACCAATACTGAGCCTGAGGCAGCCCTTTGGTTCAGGACACCCAAGGCCTACAGTCACCTGCTGGCTGCTTCTAAGGCTCAACCCCTGAAAGAGAGGTGAGGTCTCAAGAAGTAATCAGGGTGAGGTAAGTGGTGTTCACCATGTTAATGAAGATTCAGATTTGGCACAAGTGCCTATCTTAAGGCCACTCAGCAAAAGGCCCAGAGCACACCAAGGTCAGCCACCAGGTTCCCACAAATCCCAGAGAGTTGTCCAAGAAAAACTGCAACGTGAGTCAACATCAGCCACCAAATGAGCCTCAGAAGGTCTTCAAATTGGTTGGGGTGAGGTCCCAGGGAGTCACTAGAGTGGAGCAAGTGCAGATTCAGATTTGGCCTGTTGGGGTAGGGTTCAGTACAGGAAAGATAGCGGCACCCCACTGGCTGCACTGGAGAAGGGCTCAACACAAGGACAATGACAGCTGTCCCTTCAGCCTTCACCTGAAAGCCACACAACTCACTCTCTCTCTGTTTATCTCCTGCACCGCCCAAGCTGCTATCCCTCCACTAGGACCCAGAGTGAGTGCCTGCGAGCAAGTGTGTCTGTATGTGGGCTCTTTAAGAGGATTCCTGAGTTTCCAAAAGGACAGAATCACTGCTGATATTCACTGGCCCTGGTGCTCTGAGCTGGGGAGCCCTATGTTGGGCTGGGACGCATCAATCCTCAGAGGGGACTTCCGAAGCTGAGATATCCCTCACAATTCTCTACCACCACAGGTGGGTGGAGACCAATTTGTCTCCACCTCTCCTACCAGTCTCAACATGACTTTTTCTTTATATCCTTAGTTATAGGAGTTCTATTTAGTTAGTCTTCAGATGGTTCTCCAGGTTGATTTTTCCATAATTTAGTTGTAATTTTAATGAGGTCATGGAAGGAGTCAAGGACAGTGTTTACTTACTCTGCTATCTTGACTGGAATCTACTCAACTTCTTAATTGTTGACATTGAAATGAAACTTTTTAATTTTCATTTCTTTAATTTCAGATGATTTGGGGCATCTCTTTGTATGCTTCTTTGGTCTTATTTTGGTTTCATTCTATGTAAATTTCCTGTTCATATCCATTTTTCTGTTAGAAGTCCTGTATTGTCTTGCTAAGTTACAAGTGTTTCTAGGTATTAATCTCTAGTCAGTTTGACATCACATATATCATCTCTCAATTTTCTATTGTCAACTTTATCTATGATATCCTTTGTTGAGCAGATATCCTTAATCTTACTGTAATCAAATATTGTCTTTATGTACTTTTGGTGTTTTAAAAAATATTCCCTAGCCCTGAGTCACAAAAATTTCTCTAATGTTACTTTCTATTGACTTAAAACTTTATCTTTAATATATAGGTTTTTAATTAATCTGAAGTCCACCTTTACATATGGTTTCAGCTAAAAATCCAGTTTTATTTTTTCTCCATTTAGTAGGCCAGTTTTCCCAATTACGTCAGTTAAAGAGACAGTCTCCTGATTGACTGATTGTTTTTTAGCATCACCTATAAAATTTATTAAATAAATTTGGTTCTATCTCTGAGATCTATATTTTGCTGTATTGCTCTATTTTTCTATTTAGTGCCCACATACTTTAATTACTGTGACTTTATAGCACATAGTAATACATAGGAGAGCAATACTTTCTTTTACAAAGTTGTCTAAGCTATACATGGACTTTTTTCATTTCATATAAATTTTAAAATAAGTTTACTGTATTATTTTTTAATCCAGCAAGTAATTTAATTGGAAAAGTATTTAAAGGATAGATTAATTTTGGAATATTGACATATTTATCATAATAAATTACATTTACAATATGAAACGATTCATCATATTTTTGGATTGTATCTCTATATCTAAGAAAAATAGATTTTTATATTTTCTCATAATATCTAGTGTTTTCTTTGGTAATTACTATGTACTTTGTTTTTGTTTTTGACTATTGTAAAAAGTATCTTAGATTTTTTAAATATTCTAGTTGGTTACTGTTAGTATCCAGAAAAGCATTTGATTTTTTTAAGTTAATCTTGTGCCTGAAAAATTTGCTGACCTCTGTTTTTATTTATAATAACTTAATTCTGTTGTGTGTGTGGTTTTTTTTGCATATGATTAAATTATCTGCAAGTGACAGTTTCAGATTTTTCAATTATTTCAGCTTTGATTCATTATTGGCATTTATTCTTTAAAAGAAAAAAACATTTAAAACATCTGCTTTAATTCAGAATGCTTTGGGGTCAGTTTAACTCCCAGTGTTGACTATTTCTCAGAAACTCACATGGCATCTTCTCTTTTGGGGACATCTTAACATTCACATTTATTTGGTAGAATCATGTAAAATTTCCAGAAATTTGACAAAAATATCTACCTCAGTCTGTGGATGGGGAAAAAAGAATTTACACACACACACACACACATATCTTTATGAAATGAATACTGAAAGTTTTTCTAAATCAAAAAGTAGAAATAAATATAGATGTACAGTTATGATTATAGCTATTTCCTGAATACCTGTATGAGGAGTAATTGACACATTCTGCACTATCTAGATATATATAAATAATATCTGAAACACATATTTTTTTTCAATATGCCATTATCTATATATTATTTCACCTAACAGAACTTTGAGGTGGGTACTGTTATTTTCCCCATTTTATTAATGGTAAAACTAACACAAGAAGCAGTCCAATTTTTTGCCAGAGGTCACACAGCTAATAAAAATCATAGCCAGGTTTCAGCCCCCAGCAGTCTGGCCCCTAAGTTTTTGCTCTCCATCTTCTGTGTCCAGGGGCATGTTGCCATCCTCAGAAAGAAAGTGCTGGCATCTCTAATAGTAATCGGTGGTCAGCTTCACTTCATTATCTTTATCAGTCAGTGCAATTTTAAAATCCTTTTTGGCACAGCTAAGTAGAATGGGGACTATTCCTTCATTGTCATTACCTTAGTCTCTTCTTATTTTCCTCCCTGCAGTCCAGCTATCAGACCCTCCAAACCAAAATAGTCATGTACTTTCCCAAGGAAAGTTCTACCACAGAGCAAGAGAGGGAACAGAGGGAAAACAGATCTCTGCAGGATGCTGCTTTCCATCAGACTCAGCTAATGCTCAGACAGATGCTGCCTGTCTACAGAGAGAAGGAGAAGCAGGATTATAATCTAGGCAAGAAAGACAACATTCTAGCTTCTTTGACTAGGGCTTCCTAAGAGAAGCACTGGTATTATGTTTCAAATATTAAAAAGTCTCAAATTAGACACATTTATATTCAAATGTGAATATCTCTTCTCTCCTACCCCTCCCCCAATCCAAGTATAAAAAGCAAAGACTCACGTTCTGATTTATAAATTTTCTGGTTATAGATATGATTGGTTCTTCCTATTTAGAGATGGCTAGGTAATAGTGCAATGTCTGACTGCTAAAGCAAACATCTTTTTTAAATTATGGTGAGGTATATTTAATGGGGCAAGAATAAGCTGAAAGTTTACAGCTAAATTTGTTTCTGACTTAGAAGTGTAGGTCTTACAAGATACTCTAAATAAAGAGGCTATATCAGTGTGGCTAAAGACATACTGAAGGGATGTGAAAACTCACTTGTCTCAGGTTAATGAGTATGAAATATGTATTTCTTCACATGCACAAACTTCTCTTCACTTGTGCTTTTTCCTCATGAATCAATGAATCCATGTTTTTATGGAGACTTCAGACACCAGAGTTTCTATTTTCAAACTATTATTGTTTTCACCACTGCCAGAAATAAGTCACCTCAGCAAACTCTAATGGTGGTAATTTTGTGACGCATAAAATTGATTTATGCTTACAATCCAAATGTATTTCTTTGATAATTTATACTCAGCAATTTAACATAATTATTTGTGCCACAGTTTTAACACTTCTACCTTCCTGACAGTCAACTCAAGTACAAATACACATACACACACCAAACACTATCCTTCAAAGGCAGGATTTTTTTAAATCAATGTTATAGAAGATTCTTTTGTGTTTTGTTGTGACAAGACTGAATATAAACAGCCTAGGAAGTCAAAACAACAGGAGAAATATCAATACATATTAACTTAATCAAGGGGCTCTGCTCTGCCATCCTTGTCTACACTCAAATTATGCTTCCACGGTAAGTTCATGTTGCTATTGGCATCTTGTAACTTCTCTACAAATATTTGCAGTCTTCAGCAGTCATCCAGAATGAAGAATGGCTATAGGCTTCCAGACATCTTTGCATCTGTATGAGATTTTGTCACAACCGTTTCAAGAAAATCACTCCTCAGGCAAGCTCTGACTCACTTGTTTGAATTCATGAACTTGAAATGTCTTTTATCCAGCAAATTCTTTTCTTCACGTCCCCTAATGGCATTCCAATAGAAACTTTATTCTCTGTTGCTCTGTATAAACCTCTTTAATAAGAAAACTTAATAAAAGATACATTATTCCAAATAAGTGCCCAATGCACTGGCCCCATCAAATTCTGGGTGTGCCACACAAGGCTTTGAAACAAGTATCTGATTGAGACACAAGGAGTTAGAGCAATGAGACAAGCATACCAAGTAGAGAGTGCAAATATACTTGACATTTTAAACTAACATTCAGTTGCTATTCATTCATGCCAGTATGTTCCATTCTTTCTTCCCAAAAAGGAAGAGATACTCCAGTGGTCTCATTAAGCATACAAAATGTTCACTTTATCATATACAAAGATGATTCTGCTGGCCCATGAATACCCTGAGCTGTTTTCAGAGTAATAAATCATAAATGAGCATTTAGCCATTCCCATTCTCTCATTCACTGCTTCTGGAGACCCAGCACTCTAACCTGCAATAGCTACAAGAGGAGTGTTCTAGTCATAAACACAAACAGAGCTCAGGGGCCACCTGAGCATAGGTCAGTGTGGATTCTTAAGACAGACTGTATAATTTGGAAGGCTCGATACAAAATAAAAATGTGGGTTCCTTTCTTCAAAATTAATAAGAATTTCAAGTTAGCAAAAGCAGAGCATTACACCAAGCATAAGAACCTTCTGAGAGCAAGGCCTGGTGCAACTGCACAGGTCTCAGGCCCATGAAGCTGGCCAATGTTACTTCAGTCTTTTATCTGAAGATACTCAGAGGTGAGGAGACTTTGCCCCAATACCAGTGAGGGCCCAAATGGGTGACTATCAATAGAGAATGTTCACGCAAGCAGCTCCCTCCAAGAAAGCTCCCTCCACTCACTCAGAAAAATAATTCAAACTATCATTTCCTCTTACTTGTGGTAAAAGAGCTCCGATGTGAGATTGCCTTTGAAAAAGGAATAAATGAGCGTAAATGCTTAAGTGCTCTAAAATTCTCTTTTTTAGAAAAAAGCAATTTAAATGTTATTCTAGTGCTAGGATTTCTGGAAAGACACGGGAATTGACACCCTGTCTTTCCATAACCTCTCACTACATTTACTTTCCTGGAAAAAAAAATACATCCATGTTGATTTTTAAAGCATTTCTATGAGAATATCCAAACTTATGTAATTCTTCTTATACATACATATATTAGGACAGTTGGGTCTCGACAACAATTATCCTTTAAAATGACATAAACGGAGAAAAATGTGATTCTATTTCTAGAAATCCTAGAACTTACTTTAACCAATCCTTTAAGAGTAGTTTTGTCTAAATATTGTTTTTTTATTACCAAATACACGAGAGGACAATATTCAAGCCTTTCCTGTTGACCTTTCCTCTCAACAATTTAAAGTTTCTATGCCATGGGCTGTTGGGAATTCTCGGCTTTGTGAGAAATTCAGCTTCAACTTCTCCACAGGTTATGTGTAGCCAAAGCCCAATATAAAGAACTTCTTAACAATGAGGGTAAAAATGTTACCTACAGATCACCTTCTGTTAATTGGTTCTATTAACAAAATTCCATATCAACCAGAGTTTCAAAATATTTCTATATAACAACATATATTTTTGTGTTATGAGAAGTCAGACAGGAGATAATACTTCCCCATGGAAAGATTTTCAGAGATTTCCCATGAAAAACTATTAATTTAATTATTCCTTGAATGGAATAATGAAAAATGGAAAAGAATGTGGAGGCAAGGCTTTCTAGCAAAATGAAACAACATCAGCTATACCATGATAATTTAGAATACCTAGTAACCCATTGGGTAGTAACCATCTGATCTACCTCTTTTCTTTCTCCTCTATAATTTTCCAGAGAAATCTATACTCACTGAATCCCCTTCTTTCTTTCCTAACCCTCAGTATTATAGCTTCTGTTCCCACTTTCAATTGAAGATATTTACAGAAAATGCCACTTATGAACTCTTAAATGTCAAATACTACAATGAGTGTTTTAAAATGTTAATCATATTGGATCTCCTTGCTACGTGTGATATAATTAATTACGCCTTTCTTCTTGAGGCTTCTGTGACACCACATTCTCTGACTCTCCTGGTACCTTGGATGGTTCCTTCTCTGGCCCTTTCATGGGCTCGTCTTCTTCCATCTGCTCTGTAAAGGCTGCCATTTCACAGGGTTCTATCCTTCACCCACTTTTTTTCTCACTCCACATGCTCCCTGGGTAATCACAGACATTCTTATAATTTTAATTACCTTCTATATGCCAATGACTCCATAATCCATATTTCCAGCCTTGGCCTCATCTCTTGAGCTTCAAACTCATATATCAAAGCTCCACTTCAATATACCACAGGCAACCAAAACTCGATATTTTGAAAATGAAAATCATTAGGTTTTTTCCCCTAAAATGCCACCTCCTCTTATATTTTCTGCCTCAGTTGGAGTTTGCTGATTTTACTCACTATATGTTTCCCAAATCTGTCCCCTCCTTCCTATCACTACTATGAAGGTCCTAGCTCAGCACCTTATCATTGTTGCCTAGAGAACTTTAACAACCTTCCCAACTCCAGTCTTGTCCCCTCAACCTCACCTCTAAACATCTGCCAGAAAGAATCTAGCTTAGTTACACACATACACACACACATATGCATGTATGCATGCTTTTAAGTCTTTCTTAGCAATACATTTCTTAGGAATGAGATCCAAGTTCCTTAACATGAAATACAAGGACCTTAATGATCTTTCCATTGCAAACAAAAGGAGAAGTTCTGAAATTTCCCGTTGACAGCGAATGAGGAACACATAAATGATTTCTGGGCAATATTAGTGGTCCAGATGAATGGAAATTATGATTTTTACAGAGGCATTTTCCTAGCTAGTTGTGTCTACCACTACACAGAAATATAAGTGTAGAAGGAAAGAAGGTAGACAGAAGGATTGATTTAGGATTAGTTTAGGATATTGTCCAGAGAGTCATTAAAATTTAAAGAAATAGTCCAAGAGGTCCAGGCTTGATAGAGAGGGAATAGAAAGGGGAAAAACAAACAGATTGGCAAAAAATTAGTGGAAATAAAAGAATGATAGTTTCAATGAAACTTAAGAATATTAGAGTGAAGATCACAGCAAAGGGAAATTATACTCAAGAAAGGGTGATCAATTGTGGAGATGGAGCTGTTCTAGGTAAATACACTTCTAGTTGTGAGCAGCTTGAGTACATGGCTGATGTGAAGTCAAGGTAAAGAACACTGGAATTTGAGGAAGCCATTAACCTCTGAAGCTAAATAGTAGGGTAGAGTATTTATCATTGTATTTATTACACTGATCATAAATGTCTATTTATATGTCTGTCCTTGCTAGACAAAGAGATTCGGGCTGTTTAGGACATGTTTTGTTTTGTTTTGTTTTTTTCCTCAAGTTTATATTCTCAAAGATCTGGCTCAGTGCCTGGATACAGTAAATGCTCAGCAAAGTATTTAATGAGTGACAATGTGAGAAATTCTGGAATGTATCCAAGGAGCAATATAATTTGGCTGGTTCAGATGCATAAAAATAAATAGTGAGAAGTAACACTGGGGCCAGATAGTGGATGCCCTGAGATAGCAGGCTGTGATATATATATATTTGGTCTTCATTCCAATTTTTGGCACAGAGCTCCTAAATTCTTTGGATTTTGATGGTTGTTAATGAGGTGACTTTTGGAAAGCACCTAATGATTGGGGCTGGTTGCCAGGGGAACCAACCATGAATAGAAGGTTGAAACTTTCAGTTCCATCCCTGGATTCCTAGGGAAGCATGAGGGGTTACAGGTTGAATCAATTGCCAATGGCTAATGATTTAATTGATCATGACTATGTAATGAAACCTTCATGAAAAAAAAAAAGAAAAGAAAACAAGGATGGGGTTTTGTGCACTTCCAGGTTGGCGAACCAGAATGATTCCATGTACCACCATGCCAGGCCCAGACTCCATGAGGACAGACGCTCCTGTGTTCTGGACCTCACTCTATGTATTCTTCTTCATTTGGCTGTTGATTTGTATAATTTAATATCCTTTATATTAAATTAGTAATCTAGTGATTAAACTGGTTTTCTGAGTTCTGTGAGCCATTCTAGCAAATTATTGGAACCCAAGGAAGGGTTTATGAGAAGCTCTGATTTATAGTCATTAAATCATAAGCACAGGCAAAGCCTGAACTCGCGATTGGCATCTGAAGTACAGAGCAGTCTCGGGGGACTGAGCACTTAACCTATGGAATCTGACCCAATGATAGTGTCAAAATTGAGCTGAATTGTAGAACATCCAATTGGTGTTAGAGCACTGCTTGGTGGGGAAATCTCCTCCCCACCCTCCACACACACACACATTGGAATTGGAATTGGAATTGGAATTGGAATTGGAATTGGAATTGGAATTGGAATTGGAATTGGGTGCAGAATCATTACAGGCCAAGGAAATTCAACTTCATTTTGTAGTCAGTTACAAGTCACTGAAAGTTTGGAGCTTAGAAGAAATGGAATATTATCAGTACTATACTCACAACTATGATTAATATTTATGACTCTAAAGCATGGCACAATGCTGTCTTCTGAATCATGAAAGAAGAATTATGTTATGCTCATGATAATAGTTCTGACCCAATAAGTATGCTGTTTTCCACTGTCATTCTTTGGGACTGGTAATCTATTCTCTCTATTCAGACGGTAGTGATTTATCAAATGGTTACTAACTACTCTCTACGTACTAAGCCTTAAGCTAGGTACTTTCACAAATGCTATTTTACTCCATTCAAAGATCAGTTGGATAAACCACATTATCAGGTTTCCAAACTATGATAGACAATGAATATAATATTAATATATCATAGTATCTCTTAGACTCAAATATCTCAAAGCCGCATGCAGGATTATGCAGCATATATTTTTTTAATGAAATTGCTTCCTTTTCAAAACCTTGGGATATAGGTAGGAACAGAAATTTATCGTCTATAAATGGAGAAAATGAGACTAAAAAATGTTTGGCAATGAATAAAGATCACAAAGGAAAAAGATAACAAAGTCAAAGTTGGAACTGTCTACACCTCATGCATAGTGGCCTGTTGACTCAATGATTTAGATGTAAACATTTTTAGCTCTGGAATGTGATCTCCATACAACAGGCAAGTGGAAAATTGGCCACTCAGCGAAACAGAGTAGAAGGGAAGCAGGCTGTTGGTCCTAAATTTTCACACCTAATTAATCAAGCTTGCTCTGTAATCACTTTTCTATGTGTGGTGTTGGTGGATTTTATAGCTGCAGCTTTAATGAGCTGCTGTTTCTTTTGACATTTGGAATTCTAATCTGGAAAAATGATTCAATGACTTGTAAAGACCTTTTATTTTATATGTTTAGCCATGTAGCTTTCCAAGGTCCTGGGAGTAAACAAGGGGCAGCCACACTTCCCATATAGCTGCTGTTCATGCCAGTACATGGCAAGCCAATTCCTATGGAGTTACTGAACAGATGTGGCTAGCAGCCCAGAGAGCTAATGAGAATTAATAATAGTGATTGCAAACACCTAGAAAATAAATGAGAATTTGTGACTTGACTTATGAGAAGTTATTTGAAAACCCAAAAGCTCGCATAAAATACTAAAAATTTGAGATGCCATCTCATCTTAGAAAACAGAAAGTTATCAGGGTGGATAGAGAAAATATATTCACTAGAAATAGAAAACAACTATCAAATTATAGAAATATACCAAGCTACCAAGAGCGAGAAACAGCATGAGAAGCAACATTTCCACTTACAAAGAATGCTAATTAATATTCTATAGCCTATATAATTCTAGTAATTACTTCTCTAACATTGGGGTGTTTTGCTAAGAAAAGATTTCCTAGAGGAAATACGCATGTCAAAATATATTCTTCCCAAGTGCATGGCACATATAGATGAGGCTAAATTGGCCTCATCTTATTCTATCTCAACCCCCACAGGAATTCTAGGATTAAAGACTGGCAGTCATTTCTCCATCAAGCTGTTCATTCCCAAGGATTTGTGATTCTGAAGCTGGAGGAGGCAATCTGGAAAAAGGACAATTGCTATTAATGGAGCCACCCAACCCCAATATACTGAAAAATCTTAATAAACATTGTTCATTTTGAATCTCACAGTATTTATAAACTGCTCTTGTCATGTGGCTCTCTCCAGCAAGTGTGCTGATTTAATATTTCTTGGCTCACACACCTTTTTCTCTTGCATCTTGAAATATTTACCTGTCAGATTAACTAGTAACTATTTGCATAGCCACCTCTGCTTGCTTTCTTCTCTGTGGTCTTCTTCAGTTCATCAACAAGTGAAAATTTCTAAGCTATAAAACCAATCATTTTGACTGCTAGGAAGGAAGACACCAGTCCAGAAAAATTGAATCTGAGGGTCAGAATTTTCTACTACCATTTCAAACTCAGAGCTCGTAAGTATTCCAAGGTGCAAGGAAACTTTACAAATATTCTGAAAACAAACTTAATCAAAGAACAGGCTCTACAATGAATGGTATTTCAAAATGGCATGACTGAAAAGCAAGGTTAGAAATAACATATTTAGTATTCTGTATTGTATTTTAAAAACAATAAACAAACAAACACACAGTACATTAATGGATTGTCTCTGAAAGAGAACACATAAAACTAATAACAGCTTCATGGAGAGGAAGTACACCCAATATGGTAAAGATGAAGATTTACTTTGTACTCTACATATCCTTTGGTCCCTTTTAAATTTTTTTCCATGCACATATATGGTTTATTAAAAATAAAAACCTATTTTTAAATGGTTGTTCTCACACAAATAGCTAAGTCATTTAGTTCTCAGTCGCAGGTCTGAGATTGAGGAATGTTTTCCTTTGCTGAAATGCACACCATCCCATTTTTATCTTTCACACAGTTCACTCTTTGAACTATCTCCATTTCTAAGGTTCTCTTTAGGGATACTTTGGGAATCATTCAGTTAACAGTTCTCAAATATCAGATAAATAAATGGCTAGAGACATGGTTATAATAAAAATATTTTTATAGTTGGACCTACAGGGTATTATATTAAGTGAAATGAGTCAGAGAGAGCAAGACAAATATCACATGATTTCAGTTACATGTGAGATATGAAAAACAAAATAAATGAATGAACAAAACAGAAACAAACTCGTAGATACAGAGAACAAACTGATAGTTGCCAGAGGGAATGGGGGTTGAGGAAATGGGAAAAAATGGTGAAGGGACTCAGAAATACAAATTATCAGTTATAAAAATAGTCACAGGGATGTAAAACACAGCACAGAGAATATAATCAATAATATTGTAATAAATATGTATAGTGTCAAGTGGATACTAGATTTATCAGGGTGATCACTTAGTAAGGCATGTAAATGTCTAATCACTATGTTGTACACCTGAAATTAATATAATATTGTCAACTGTAATTGAAAAAATAAATAAATTTTAAAAATAAAAATAAATATATTTTTATAAGACACCATCTCATGTGTTTCTAACTTTTCATAAGCAAAATAAATTCAGCCACAAAGAGCTGGTCCAAAAATATTTCCTCTAGGTAAGTCTTTCAAATCTACTAGAAGTGGATTTTTTTTCTCCAACCCTCTGCCATCATTACTTTGCTCCATTAATCATTCCATCATTTTTAGGAACTCCCTTCCCAACACAATTAAGGAAGCTAGAATTTAAAATTTTGTTGGTTTGGGGCTCACAATGCCAATCTGTCCCAGGAGAAATTAGTCTCCAATCAGGAGCACCATGGAGAACTCAGAGCAGCTGTGCTTCCTAAGGCTGGTGGCAGCTGTCACTGTGTGCATTGATCCATAGAGATTTTCAAGTCTCCCAAGCAGCTCATGAATTTTATAAACTAACCTCTTTGTAACCAAATCATAAAATTGCAAATTTAAAATTTGTCAACAAAGAAAATCCTATAGAGAAGGCTAATATGGCTCTATCTCATCTACAGCCTCTCCATCACCACCCAAGCTATAGGCCTAGAAGAGCAAACTGTCCATTTGGAAAGCACTCAGTCCTGGCTCAGAACCCAGATGTGAACAGGGAGGGTTCTGACTTATCAACAGCCCTATCCATATAATGCAAGGGAGGCTCTGCTTTCTGGACTGAAAACAGAATGGGGAAAATTACAATTAGTGCAGAATCTGCTCAGGCCTTTGTCTCCTCTAGTCTAGTGGTGGCAGAACCTTCTAGTTGTCTTCAAGTCTTTCTTTTCTCCATTCTGATCATATTATCTTCCAGATTTGAAAATCCCATTTATTGTTTGGCCATCTTCAAGATAAATTCCAAACTCCTTCTCATGACATATTACGTCTTCTGTGATCAGGATGCTGCCTACTTGCTCAGCTTTGCCAACAAGAAATCCCCATATTCATCAGTCACACTGAACCTCAAGCCCTTTCCATCAGCCCCACAGACTTATGCTGTCACACTTCCACTCAACTGTGGCCTTTGCCATTCTACTTCTCTCAGTGTTCCACTATACTACTGCTTCATCATCTCACAATTATGTATTCAACTATTCCAATTCACCTGTTAAGATTTAAATCAAATATTATATCCCTAGGAAATCTTTTATGATTTCAGTGCCCATCTTTTGTGCTTGCTATCTTATATTGGAATTATTTGTTTTATATCTGCTTCCTCCTAGACTATGCATTTTTTCAATGCATTGCCTTATTCAATCTGGAATTCCAAAAACTTAACACCTGCTAAGTAAATGACACTAAATAAATATTAGCTGAAATTCAATGTGATGGTTAATAGTTCTAGAGTTAACTAATTTATGTACAAACTTTACTTTTGCCCTTACTAAGAAGACTTGGGCAAGTTACTTAAAAATCCGAACCTCAGTTTCTTCAGTTCTAAAATAGTGATAATACTACCTATTTCACAGATTTTTATGAGAATAAATGAGGTAATTCACTATATGCTTAGCATATAAAAAGTACTCATTAAATACCATATCTGTTGTCATCATACTCAATTCCAAATTGGCTGAGAAATATTGGCCAAGTTTCTTGTCTTCTCTATGTCTCAGTTTTCTCATCTCTGAAATGAAGATAGTAATAGCATTTAACAAATCGGATTATTGATTAAGATGGTAGAATAGGTAAACACGGTGCTCGCCTCCTTCTATGGCCATATGGAAATTACAAACTAAACTACAGAACAACCATTATGAAAACCACCTAAAGTCTAGCTGAACAGAAGAAGTCTTGTAACTAAGAATATATAGAAACCACATCAAGACTGATAGGAGGGACAGAAATGCTGAGTGGGCTGGTCACAATGCACGTGTATAAGTTAAAAATCAGGAGGAATATCTCAACTGTGGAGCAAGAGTTCCCAGCCTCATACCAGGCTCACCAGCCCAGGGTTCCAGCCACAAAGAGAAGTTCCCATAACTTCTTGCTATGAAAACCAGGGGAGATCATGGCAGAATGAGATAGAGGGCTGCTAGAGTTCCAGGTACACACAGATTTACTTGCTGATGGATTCATCCACTCTAAA
Organism: Pteropus alecto; assembly: GCF_000325575.1. Lineage (NCBI taxonomy): Eukaryota > Metazoa > Chordata > Mammalia > Chiroptera > Pteropodidae > Pteropus > Pteropus alecto. The sequence continues at coordinate 3,504,522 of NW_006431288.1, forward strand.
TTCTTGTGCAGAAGCAGCAACTCGAAAAGTTTCAAGAACATATGAGGAAGAACTGAATTGTCTGGCTTCAGGGCAAGGGCTAGAGGGGCAGCTTTTCTCCTGACAGAAGTGCTGGAGAAGCCATTGTTCCTTTATTGAACCCTCCCCCACACCTAGCCTGCATGCATGGGTAGGTGTCATATCTGAGTCTTCATCACCCAGCTAACACCAGTTGCCTCACTCTGGTGATTCCCTGAAACTCTACCCCACCCAAATCGTGGACCCAATAATGTCACTTTTAGCAGCTTTTCCATACAAATAATATTTACTGGCTCACCCTGCAGACTTTTCTAAAATTCCTCAAAGGTTCACAAACCCCAAACAAGCAGGATCTATCCTCAGTGTGCCTCATACCTCTTGATAAGCATCCTCAAGCCTGTCACTAGTGGCAGCTGACCTCAATTTCCAGCTTAGCCTCTCACAGATGCCTCGAAGCTCAGCATAAGTGGCAATCACCTGCAGATCACTGCGTAGCTCTTATCAAGTGGCCCCAAACAGGGCACAGGAAGTATCTATTTGGCCAGCCAAAGAGCTCCTCCCAAGAGGCCTCAGAACCAGTGTACTCAGTGGTGAGCTTCAAGACGACACCAGAGCACTACCCAACCACCTCTCAAATGACACATTCAAAGGACAGACTTGGCAGGGACCAGAGCCCTGCTAAAGCAAATTCTGCTATGTAGGGTCATCCCATTCGCAACAGTTCCTTCACTGTAGTCACAGCCAGTCCTCACAACCAATGAGTCTGAGAATCAGTCCCACCCACTGATGTGCAAACAGAAACCGAGTTTCAACTACAAGAAGGCACACACATCCCACACAAGAGAAACATCTGGAGGCCACTCTACCAACAAGACTGGGAGACATAGCAGCTCTATCTAATGTATAGAAACAAACACAGAGAGGCAGCCAAAATGGAAGACAAAAAAACATGTCTCAAATAAAAGACAAGACAAACATTCAGGGAGAAAAAAAATAAACAAACTGAAGACAAGCAATCTACCAGATGCAGAGTTCAAAACACCAGTTATAAGGATGCCCAATGATCTCAGTGAGAATTTCAACAAAGAGATAGGAAACATAAAAATGGAGAAAGAAGACATAAAAAAGAACCAGTTAGAAATGAAGGAGACAATAACTGAAATGAAGAATACACTAGAAGGAATCCACATCAGATTAGATGAAGCAGAGGATCGAATCATCTATTTGGAAGACAAGGTAGCGAAAACACCCAATCAGAACAGCAACAAGAAAAATTAATCCCCCAAAAATAAATGAGAGTAGTTTAAGGAGCCTCTAGGGCAACATCAAGCATACAAACGTTTGCATCATAGAGGCACCAGAAAAAGAGGAGAGCAAAAAAAAAAATGAAATAATGAAAACCTTCTCTAACCTGATGAAGGAAATAGACATACAAGCCCAAGAAGCACAGAGTCCCAAATAAGAGGAACCCAAGGAGGTCCACACCAAGACACATCATAATTAAAATGCCAAAGGTTAAAGACAAAGGGAGAACCTTAAAAGCACAAGAACAAAGCAGTTAGTTATCTACAAGAGAGCCCCCATAAGACTGGCAGCTGATCTTTCAATGGAAACTTTGCAGGCCAGAGGGATTGGCAGAAAATATTCCAAGTGATGAAAAGCAAGGGTCTACAGCCAAGATTACTGTACCCAGTAAAAATATCATTTCGAATTGAAAGGCAGATAAAGAGCTTCCCAGATAAGAAAACAAGAAAGGAGTTCATCACTACCAAACCAGTATTACAAGAAATGTTAAAAGGACTTAAAGAAGAGAAGAGGAGGGGGAAGAAGAAGAGGAGGAGGAGGAGGAGGAGGAGGAGAAGAAGAAGAAGAAGAAGAAGAAGAAGAAGAAGAAGAAGAAGAAGAAGAAGTAATATATGAATAATAAAATGACAATAACTACATATCTATAAAGAATTTCTTTAAATGCAAATGGATTAAATACTCCAATCAAAAGACATAGGGTGGCCAAATAGATAAGAAAACAAGATCTTTGCATATACTGCCTACAAGAGACTCACTTCAGACCAAAAGACACATACACAGACTGAAAGAAAGATATAGAAAAGATCTTTTACAAAAATGGAAACAAAAAAGCTGGGGTAGCAATACTTATACTAGACAAAATAGACTTTAAAACAAAGGCTATAAGAAGAGACAAAGAAGTATCCAGTAATTTACTTCTGAGTATTTATCTGAAGAAAAAAAAAAACAGGAACAAACTCACAGATACAGAGAACTTTTCAATGGGTGCCAGAAAAGAGGGGGCTTGGAGAGATAAAGTGGTGGAAGGAATTAACAAGTACAAATTGGTAGTTACAAAATAGTCATGGGGATGTAAAGTATAACAGTGAATATAATCATTAATATTATAATAATTCTGTATAGTATTAAGATTTATCAGAGTGATCACTTTGTAAGTTATATATACTATGTTGTATACCTGAAACTAATTAATATAATATAATAAACTAATATAATATTGTATGTTAACTGTAATTTTAAAATAAAGTAATTTTAAAAAATTAACTAACTTTAAAAACTGGATTATTGTATTGATTAAATGGCATAATTTTTGAAAAACACCTAGGAAAGCACCTGCCACATAGTAAGAGTTTATAGTTAATATGATGAAAAACCTTAAGAGGGCCTGAGAGTCTCCATGTTCAAGCCTTGTTTGTTGATGTTGATCTATGTCATAGGAAGCAAGATTTAGAGGCATATATAAGAGCCAAACTGGAAAAGGAATTTCTTTCAGGCTGTCATATCAGCTGTTAGAAGTATTTTCTACTTGTACAACCCCTTACCTATTCTTTTCCCTCAGAGAAATCAAGGCTGTTTAAATTCAGATCAAGTGACAAGTTGCTTGCAGAAAGGAAGGAACAAAACAGCTAATAGACAAAATCCAGAAAGTTAGACTGTGGGCAGAGAGGAGTCTGGACCACAGTTTCCTATTGACCATGGTGTGTCTGAGTCCAAAATATCTTCTTCATATTCTTGAATGTACCCAATTCCTCTCTTGAGGAAGGCAAGAAGAGTTGTTCATTAAGTTAATGAGCCAATAATTTATTTCCAGATAAAAGGAATAACCACAGAGCTATCTCATTTGCCTGGTCTACAGGGTCTTTAAAATAAGAGTAGTAGGCTTTTTGGACAGAGCCAGTAGTGACCCCTTGACAATTGTTGGCTGGTAAAAGGACAGGGGGAGTTGACAGAGGCAGAGGATTCCAGAGAGACAGAGACAGAGACAGAGACAGAGACAGACAGAGAAGGACATAAAGAATGAGAGAGAGAAGTGATTATGCAGAATTTTCACTAACATCGTGCAAGAATTGATCAGACTTAGGCATAGCACACACCAAGAACTTTATGACAGGAATAGAAAGTGTCATGCTGTGGCCTGCAAATAACCTTGACAGCTACATATTTGAGGAAATGTCCCTCTAGGGAGGGCTGAGCAAGTAACATTGGATTATTTCCAAAATCCTTTTATGAGAAGCTTTCCTATTATTGGTACTTCAATAAGCTCCTTCTTTTCATTTCTCTTACCGGTATTTTTTTCTGGAGATTTTCAAGAATGTGATATGCTTACTACTTTTATTAACATGTTATGTTATCATGAGCATTTCTCTGTCACTAATAATTTTCAAAAATATTTTAATAAAAACATAATATGTCATGTAATGGTTGTGTTATGGATGACACCTCACTTCTTATTGGACTTATTCCATTTTTCACTATTTGTAATTTGTGATGTGATAAACATCTTTGTTTATAAATTTTGCACACTTTATTTTACTAGGATACATCTTCAGAAGTAAAATCAACAACATGCAATTTTAGAAATTTCTAACACTTATCTTTGTTTCACAAACTTAAGTGACCAAAACTATTATAGTTTTACAAACAGCATAACAGCATGCAGAAAATCCAATTTTAGTTGCAGATTACACCACATTACTTGTTCAAATTTAAGCTATTTTCTTATCTTCTATGATGTTTTGTTTCCTAAAATGGGGATAGTACAACATACATCACTGATTTTTTAGGAAAATTAAACCAATTAAAAGAGAAAATAAGAAATTGGATTAAACATGGTGGCGTGAGAGACATTCTCAGATTGCTCCCCTTGAAAGAACAATAAGCTGATCGATCGCCTAAAACTCAACAAAAAAACACCCAAACTGCACACCAGCACTCCTGAGCATGGGATCTGTGCAAAAGAGCTACCACAGGTCAGAACTCAGGGTGTCAGGAGGTGGACTAGAAGAAACAAAGAAGCTGCCTCTCACAGCCTGAGCTCCCTGTAGGAGGTGGAGGGAAGAAGGAGCGGCAAGTTCTCTGAGAAGCCCTACTTGAGAGTGTTGTGAGCTCCACGCGGCTGGAGGCAGTGCCCAATCATCAGGGCAGAAGGCAGAGAAACAGGCATTACAGAAAAGCGGGGATAGCAGAGAAACAACAATTGATTTTTACCAGCCGCGGTTGAAAACTGAGGCTGAGCCACAGTCTCCAACCCCCAACCCAGAGGGCCTCTTCCTCTATAACCTTCGAGATGGAATGTCATGGAGCTCCAGGGGAATCTGAACAAACACGACCAAAACTGTCACTAACACTGACAGGAACCGAGACTGAGGGTAGCGAGTATGATTAAACATCTAAAAAGAGACATTATTAACACTTAATATAAAGCAGAGATCCAAGAGGCTTAGACGCCATCTACTGGAAACCAAAAAAAAAAAAAAAACTTATTTGCAATAGGCTAGAGACCATTATATAATAAATATTCTTTCTGGGGGAAAAAAAAAAAAAAAGCAGAATACACTTTTATTAATACCCAGGAAGAGAAATAGTCCATTAAACAACATGAACAACCAAGGTGACAAAGCATCTCGGAAAGAAAGAGAAAAGTCTCCAGAAAATAAGCTTACAAACATAGAAATAAGCAACTTAAATGACAGAGAAATCAAGATGGTACTTTTGAAAAAACTCAGTGAGATCTGAAATGAATCATATTAACAATTTCAGGAATTGAAAAACAACTAGATGAGCAGAATGAGTTCTTTAGCAAGGAGATTGAAACCCTCAAAAAGAACAAAATAGACCTTCTGGAGATAAAGAACACACTGCAAGAGCTGAAAAATGAAATAACAAGCTTGGGAAATAGAGTCAACCAAGTGGAGGAAAGGATATTGAAGACAGAAATCTAGAAATAAATCAGAAGGAAGAAGAGAGAAACCAAAGAATGAAAAATAATGAAAGACAAATACAAGAACTAGCTGATACCATCAAGAGAGGAAACATTAGGATAATGGGCATTATCGAAGGCGAGGAAAAGGAGCAGAGACTAGAAAGCATTTTTAGACAAATAGTAGACGAGAATTTCTCAAATCGAAGGAATGAGCTAGAGCTTGGAATTCAAGAAGTCGATACAACACTCAATTATCTCAACTCAAAAAGGCCTTTACCAAGACACATCGTATTAAAATTATCAAAAATAAATGACAAAGACAAAATTCTAAAAGCAGCCACAGAAAAGAAGACGGTACCTATAAAGGAAAACCCATTAGATTATCGTCAGACTTCGCAGCACAAACCTTACAAGGCAGAAAGAAGTGGAATCAAATATTCAAACTATTAACTGAAAAGAACTACCAGCCAAGAAAAATGTATCCAACTAGGCTCTGCTTTAGATGTGAAGGAGAAATAAAGACCTTTCCAGACATACAAATTGAAGGAATTCTCCACTATAAGGCTTGCATTACAGGAAATACTGAAAGAGGTCAGCTCACCTAAAACAAAATGACAAAAAACAAACAAACAAACAAACAAAAAATGCGTAATTAGGATTTAGGTGAAGCAGGCTATTAAAGCAGAGGAGTGTAACCTTTACTATAAACAGGGCATTATAAGCTTAAAATAAGAAGATATTTGCTATAGCAAGATAGTAATGAATGTTCAACACACATAGGGAATAAATGAGGCAACAATGACTGAAAAGGGGAGGATACAAAGATCCAAATTCGCAAAGGAGAATGGAAACAAGGCACATGCAGAAGAAAATGCATGACTATATATATACAACTATCCTTTTCATATTCGTAGTGGTAACCTCAGGCCAACAATTTAGAATCAAAGTATATAACAAAAAACAAGAAGGACCAGAGGGGAAGCCCACAAAAGCCAACCAAAATAAAGAAAACAGAAACATAAGGACAAGGAAGCTATGGAAACACCGAGCTACCAGAAAGCAAAATAAAATGGCTATAAGAATACCTCATATTTCAATAATCACCCTAATTGTAAATGGACTGAACTCACCAATAAAAAGGCACAGTGTTGCAGAAATGATCAAAAAACAAAACTCAACCATATGCAGCTTCCAGGAGACACATCTCAGTTCCAAAGACAAATATAGACTCAAAGTGAAAGGGGGGAAAATGATGTTTCAAGCAAATGGCATTCAGAGAAAAGCAAGAGTAGCAGTACTAATATCAGACAAAATAGACTTTAAAATCAAAAAGCTAAAGAAAGATACTGAGGGGCACTTCATAATGATAAAGGGAATCATGCACCAAGAAGACATAACACTTATGAATATCTATGCTCCCAATCAGGGAGCGCCAAAATATGTAAAGCAATTACTAACAGAACTAAAGGGAGAAACAGACCAAAACACTATCATAGTAGGGAACCTAAATACCCCACTGTCAGATATGGGCAGATCATTCAAACAGAAAATCGATAAGAAAATAACATCCTCAAATGATACATTAGATCAACTGGTCATAATTGACATTTACAGAGCCTTCCATCCAAAACAGTTACTTATACGTTCTTCTCTAGTGCACATGGAACATTTTCAAGGATTGAACACATACTGGGACACAAAGATAGCCTCAACAAATATAAGAGGGTTGAAATCATACCAACC
>NW_006431288.1:3511901-3513681 GCF_000325575.1 Pteropus alecto
AAAGAAAAAAGAGAAAGGACACAAATAAACAAAATCGGGGATGAAAGAGGAGAAATTATGACAGACACTGCAGAAATACAAAGGATCATACAAGAATACTATAAAAAAGTATATAACACCAAATTTAATAACCTAGAAGAAATGGACCAGTACTTAGAAAGATACAACCTTCCTAGACTGAATCAAGAAGAACTGGAAAATCTAAATAGACCAATCAGCAGTATGGAAATTGAAACAATCATCAAAAACCTACCAAAAAGTAAAAGTCCAGGACCAGATAGCTTCACCGGTGAATCTTCCTAAATATTCAAAGATTTAATACGTATTCTCCTCAAACTCTTCCAAAAAATCAAAGAGGAGGCAATACTTCCCAATTAATTTTATGAGATCTATATTACCTTGATGCCAAAACCTGGTAAAGATAACACAAAAAAAAACTAAAGACCAATATCTCTCATGAACACACATGTAAAAATCCTAAATAAGATACTAGCATACCAAATATAGCAACATGTTAAAAAGATTATACACCACGATCAAGTGGGCTTCATTCCAGGGGAAAAGGATGGTTCGATATACGCAAATCAATTAATGTGATACAACACAAAAACGCATTAAAAATAAGAATCATATGATCATATCAATAGATGCAGAAAAAGCCTTCAATATGATACGGTACACATTTGTGATCAAAACACTTTACAAAATCGATATAGAAGGAAAGTATCTTAACATAATAAAGGCCATCTATGACAAACCCTTAACCAACATTATACTTAATGGGGAAAAACTAAAAATCTTCCAAGATCAGGAACAAGGCAAGACTGTCCACTATCGCCACTCTTATTCAATATAACATTTTAGGTCCTAGAGAGTGCAATAGGGCAAAGAGAAAGATATAAAAGGTATGCAAATAGGAAACGAAGAAGTCAAATTGTCACTATTTGCACATGACATGATTCTCTATATAGAAAACCCTAAAGACTCCACAAGAACACTACTAGAAACAATAAGCAATTTCAGTAAAGTTTCTGGTTACAAAACCAATGTTCAAAAATCCATAGTGTGCCTATACTCTAACAATGAAGTGTCAGAGAAAGAAGTGGAAAAAATCATTCCTTTCGTGATTGCAGCAAAAAAAATAAAATACCTAGGAATAAATTTAACAAAACATGTGAAAGACCTATGTGATGAAAACTATAAGACCCTACTAAAAGAAATCAAAGCAGATCCAAAGAAATGGAAAGATATTCTGTGTTCTTGGATTGGAAGAATCAACACAGTTAAAATGACCATATTACCTAAAGCATTATATAGATTTAATGCAATCCTCATCAAAATCCCCTTGGCATTTTGTAAAGAAATACAACAAAAAAATAATCATATTTGTATGGAAGCACAAAAGACCTCAAATTGCCAAAGCTATCCTGAGAAAAAAGAATGAGGCTGGAGGCATAACTCTGCCTGACTTCAAATTATATTACAAAGTGACAGTAATTAAAACAGCATGGTATTGGCAGCAAAACAGACACACAGACCAGTGGAACAGAAGTGAGAGTCCAGAAGTAAACCCATATTTATATGGGCAAATAATTTTTGACAAAATAGTGAAAAACATACAATGGAGAAAGGAAAATCTCTTCAATAAATGGTGCTGGGAAAACTGGAAAGCCACGTGCAAGAGAATGAAACTAGACTGTTGTCTATCACCACACACCAAAATTAACTCAAAATGAATTAAGGACCTGAATATAAGACCTGATACAATAAAAGGCATAGA